>NW_008591441.1:0-19198 GCF_000691845.1 Merops nubicus | reverse complement strand
GTTCAAGTGGCAGACAGCAGCCACTTGAACGTGTGCCCATGATGCACAACTTCAGTTATGCTGACTTTTTGCTCTAGGTTGATTTATTAGAGAAAGCAGTTAATTGCAAAGATGTAAATTTAAATATTCTAAAAGATACTGTTTCTACAGGCAGTAGACATGCACATATTCAATGGCATTAGAATTCTGTAACTGAAAGAACACTGAGAATATAGAAAGAATATTTCTATAGAAAGAACCATTGAGGAAATACCTGTAAATTAAATCATCTAAATGAAGCAGCTACAGAATTAAGGTCAAAGGAGAACTACAATCCTACTCTCTCTGTTCAAAAGCATTGCCTCTTGGTTAGTAGCAATAATCATGATGTTCATTCCTTATCTTCCTTACAGATCAAATGTAGGAACTTTACAGGATGTCCTGATGACCAAGTCTAGATTATTTTTATCCTAGAGGAAATTGGGTAGCTGACTAAACAGGGAAGGGGCTCACACTCAATCATGTCAATATATCATAACAAACTAAGGTAGGATATTGCTTCAAGTATTCTAAGCTATTAATTGCATGAACAACACTCGTTCTTCAGGAAGTTACGAGCGATTCTGCCGGCACCTCGCCAGAGAGTCGGGTTCAGTGGCTGTGTCTGTTGGGTAAGTGAGCTCCACCCACTGCCACTCCCACAACTCCAACGGTTCTGCTGCTTTGCCCCTCGCTTCCCCCACCCCTCCAAGTGATGCCAGTTCTATGATTCTGTGAAGAGAATGGTTTGGGTTGGAAGGGACCTTAAAGATCACCCAGTTCCACCCCCCTGCCATGGGCAGGGACACCTCCCACTAGAGCAGGTTGCTCCAAGCCCCATCCAGCCTGGTCTGGAACACCTCCAGGGATGGAGCATCCACAGCTTCCCTGGGCAGCCTGGCCAGGGTCTCACCACCCTCACAGTGAAGAACCTCTTCCCTACAGCTAATCTAAATCTACCCTCCTCCAGTCTGAAGCTATTACCCCTTGTCCTGTCGCTACAAGTCCTCATAAAAAGTCCCTCCCCAGCTTTCTTGGAGGCCCCCTTCAGATACTGGAAGACTACAGTAAGATCTCCTTGGATCCTTCTCTTCTCCAGGCTGAACAACCCCAACTCTCCCAGCCTGGCCTTGTAGGAGAGGGCTTCCAGCCTTCAGATCATTTTCATGGCCCCCTCTGGAACATAAGAAACTGAGCTCTAGTGTTAGCTGCCCTCATGTTGTTGATGTGTGTGAGCAAGCACCTGCCATGAAATGAGAGTGGGAAATACCTGATACTGGTTTATAAAGTTACAGAAGTAATACATATATCAGCTGTTTTCAGAAGAACAAATAGATTTGTTCATTTTGCATCATTATCACCACAAAAAAATCATTGCCTTTATTTGACAATACGGGATTATAAACTGTTTTCCCAAATTCAGGTTTTAATATTTTAGGGGGCTTTGTGGATGATTTTAAAGAGTAAATAGTAAGTCTATATTTTTTTTAAACAAAGCTGCACAGACTACTGCTTTCTTTTAAAGATGTTTTGCTTATGGAAAACAGCTGATGGTATGAAGAAACTTTCATTTCCAACAAATTATTCCATGAAAAAAAACTCATGACTAAAGAATTTTATTAAGCTGAGAGGAAACAGCTTTGAGAACCAAATGCATATTCCATATCTTATTTGGGTAAGTCACGACATGTTGAAAGTGACTCTGAAGTAAAATACTGACATCCTTTTCCCTAATGATTAGGAAGTTTAGTTTATGAATGCACTGAATGAATTTCACAGAATAGTGGAAAACCAGAAAAGCAGAAGCAGTGGAGGGTTAAAACAAGTAAGAAACCCTGGGTTTGGTGAGTTTTGCAAATGCCTGGGATGCATTTATGATGACACATTGAGGCCATTTACAAATCTATGCAGTAACAGCTGTCTCTTGTACACTGCAGGTACCGTTTATCTCCTGAGCACAGGTACCCAGCCCAGACTCTGGACTGTCTCACGGCTACTGTACACTTCCTGAAGACTGCAGAAAGCTATGGAGTGGATCCTGATCGGATTATTGTTTGTGGGGATAGTGTAGGGGGCACTTTTACTACTACTGTTTGCCAAGAACTGGTAAATAGGAGAGATATCCCCAAGATACGTGCCCAGGTACTGATCTATCCATTTCTCCAAGCGCTGAACTTCAATCTGCCATCTCACCAGAAGAATGCTTTCACTGCCTTCTTGTCCCGGGAACGTGAAGTCTATTTTATTCTGAAGTACTTGAATAAGGACTGCTCTATGAAGGAAGCTGTTTTGGCAGGTTCTCACGTTCCTGAGAGTATAAAATTGAAATACAGGAAATGGATAAATCCCGATCTTATCCCAGAGAGATTTAAACTGGGCTATGAACCACCATTACCCACTCCATTTCTACCTCACGTCCATGAAGAAACAAAGGAGCTGTTTAGGACAAGAGTTTCCCCGCTGCTGGCAGAAGATGCTGTTGTCTGCTGCCTACCTGACACCTGCATAATCACCTGTGAGCACGATGTGCTCAGAGATGATGGACTGCTGTACAAGAAGCGCCTAGAGGACAACAACGTGAGGGTGGCCTGGCACCACATGGAGAAAGGCTTCCACTGTGCACTGTCATTCTTTGGTTATGGTATTTTCTCTTTTCCATCATCAAGTAAAATTGCAAACCACGTTGTACATTTTATAAAAGCCTATTAAAGTGTTCTCTTGAATACCATGAGCCAGTATATGGGCATTCGTACATCAGTCACCTATTTACTATCTGTGCCTTAGAGTCTAGACAAGAATTAATAAGTCAAGATGAGCATGATCTGCTGAATTCTGACTCTCAATTGTTTTCACTTGGGAACATGATGTTTTTTCCTCTTTTTTTCCTTTTAACCCCATTAATTGGTATGCTACTTTTGCAGTTCTCTTCTTATGTTGTAAGAATTTTTGTTCTCTTCTTGTGTCGAAGAATGAGAAGTCACCATAGCAAAAAACATTTAAAGCATGCCCTATATGAGTAATCAGCAATGTGCATGTCCACAACTGCACAGAGAAAAATCCCCCAGTGCCTCTGGAGACTGGAGATACTTCCAGTACTTCTGAGATGAGTAGTAATCAACATCAGACTATGAGTGTAGACAACCAGTAGCTTTGGACTTGGTTGTAAAATCTGAAGGAAGGAACTGGGTGTATGGACAAATTTGATTTTAAAGGGAATTCTAGAAGCAATTTTTAAAGGGGAATGGCTGACACAGAAGGGAGGTATGGACGTGTGAGCTGTATGAAATGGCCACCTGTAAGCATCTGCATTGAGGACAACCACACAACCATAACTCAGTGTCCTCTAAACTATCTTGTATAAAGCTCCTTTCTGAGAAGCGTTTGGTTGTATTCAGGGAAGACAGTGGATTTTGTCTTTTTGTAATCAGATAAATAATCAACTTGTTTACTTGGAATTTGAGGAGAAAGTATGTACCTGCAGGGAAGATGCCAAATTGATATCTGTGAATAGCCAAAACATGAGGGAAAAAAAGGAAATCTCAGCTCAATTATGACATTGCTCATTAGGACAGATCCACCTTTGGTAAGCATAGATACCAAGGTAGCTGCTGTTGCATGTCACACTGCCACACAATGCCTAGGAACTGTACAGTATTTCATCACTGTTAAGCAACCACCTTGCACTGTATCTGTGCAGACACAGGTACTGTCATCCTCTGCCAGCCAAACTGTGAGTGGGAAGAAAATGGTGGATTAAATTCTTCCTGCTGTCACCACACTACTTAACTATGGTGACAAGCTAACAGTTACAAATCTCTGCAGCAACGAGTTCTTACCTGTGAACACTTGTTCCCTACTCCCTCTCAACAAAATGAAATCACGTTTCTTCATCTCTGTTGACACAACCAATATTTTGTTCCATTGTTCCTATTGCAGGTATTAGCAATTTACTCTTCAAGCAAAGAAATTTTTCCAGGAGTAAATAACATGAGAGAGTTCTTAATGTTTCACTGAGGATTACAGGATTTGCCTTGGTTGTGCAACCTGATGTGAAATTGGGGATTAATTTTGGTTCCTGATCTCAGAATGAAGGCTGGTTTATCAGTTTACTTGTTGTGGCTGAAGCTAGGCCAGCAGAGTCAGTACCTGTTGTAAAAGCTATGCAAAAAGCTGGATATTTGTCCTGGTTTGGAGCCCCAGACCAGGACAGTATTTGGGCAGTTAATCCATGTCTGTTGTGCCATGGCTGTACTGTTACTTGTACCTGAGCAATCTGGCCTGGAGGTAGTTTGGGTATGATGACCTCATGAGCCTCAGTCAGACCTGTCAGGAATCAAAAGGCTTGTCTTTATTTAAGATCATTCTTAGTCATGTATCACTCTTCTTTGCACCTGCTTTAGGCTGTCCTTTTGATATTTCTTTGCAGGCACAGGGGTGGTTGGAAGTGCCAGAACTAAGGGTGTCCAGACAATTCCACTGCTTATGTTCTAAGCTACACGATGACCACGTGTGGTCACACACTCCTGTACACACACCTCGTGCAGAGCATGTGTGGCACTCCCTGTCAGTCAGCAACCCAATACTTGGTTTATTTTCCTTATTCAGTCTCTGGCTTTATGCCTCATTCATGAACTAATGGCCAAACTCTACACTGATCTATTTCTGAGATTTTTGCACAGTGCTTTATAGGTCTTAATTTACTACAAATATGAATAAATTTATCTTCAGCAGAATTATTAGCTCTCTTGAACACAGGCATTTTAATCTGTATGGAGGGTTACATCTGTGGTAGTGCAGATGGACAAGTAGAGAACAGCAAGTGCTGAAACAAAGTATTAATTTTTTAGTAGTGACTGCAGTACTTTCTAAAATTTACAAAGTCACAACATCTAATTGTCTCCATGGAACTTCCTGTCCTCCAGTGTGTTTTAATTAATTACAGCTCTGCTATGTGTCTTGCATCGCTAAGCTAGAATGTTTGTTCACATGAAGGCATTTTATAGTTTCCAAAGTGTGGAATTAATTTTCAGAATTATCACTCATTTAAAAGACTTTTCTTTTTTCTAGGGCCAGATACAAAAGAATTTTTACTAGCCTCTTCCCACAGACACTTCCTGACAGCATGTGCATCTCACTGTCTGCACGTTCAACAGGCTACAGTCAGGTACTTCAAACCAAGCACAAACCTGCAGTGCACCAACAGAATCATGCACACCACCAGGAGCTACACGTGCAGAGAAATAATCCCAGACACGAGCGTGTGCACACAAGCTACTGTGTAGAATAACCTGTTAACAGATCTTGCCAGTGCTCTGCATCCAAGCTGACAGCTAATGGCAGTCTGGGTATGTTGAGGAGACCCTGACTCTGTTTCCAAGCTCCAGATGGCTCTGATGCCACACAGCACATGGGGGTCGGGCCCAGCAGCACCTTCTCCTGCACGTCTCCCAGTACCCCAGTACAGGCATCCAGTCACCCCTGCTGTGCCTGTCTCCAAGCAGGTGAGTACCTCCTTCCCACCTAACCAGCACCTTGGATTCAGAGGCAGGCTGAGAGCTCTTGGGGCTGCCTGCAGACTGGCTTGCAGCTGGCCCAGTCGGGCCCCTCTAGCATGTGCAGCTCCACAAGAGAGGAACAGCTTGAGGCTGCCAGCCAGGCACTGACATGTAGCTCTTCCCTGGAAATTAATAGGAAGAGGAGGTCCTGGGGCAGGAGAAAATGAGATTTTGGCCTCAGAGACCAATCCTACAGGAGCAAGAGATAAGGTTAAAAAATCAACAGCCAATTTAATCAGATTAAAAAATCAGATTATTTAGGGAATGGTTCTGCACACTGGCACTCAAGCAGGTTGTGAATTGCTGAGTCTGTGCTTCTACAAAAATACAAAGTACTACCCTGTGTACCTGGGGTGCCTGAAGGAAAAAAAGTTTATTACTTCAGGAACTAACCAGTTTATTTCTTTTATAGCTGGTACCAGATTCTAGCACACCCAGTCTCTGTGTGGAGCCCTTGGTGTACTGTGGTGTCTGGACCTAGCTAAGGTGTCCCCAAAAGTCCAACACCTACCAGCTGTTGGGAAACAGGCTTCCATCAGGGCTGGTACCAAAAAGGTTTAGACAAGAGATGAACAATAGGGGGTAATAAACTTAGTACAAAGGATGTGTCACAAGACTTGGTAGATCCCCAGAGGGGCCAAATCTGATAAGCATGTTTAAACCACACCTAACTCATTGGGACAGCAGAGTCCAGCACAGAGCTGATAAATTACTTTCACTATGAACTGCAACCATGTTTTGTGAAACAGTATTTCCTCATGATCATGTCTAGGCTGTAAGAAAGCTGAACCCTACACGCCCCTCGGCCCTGACAGGCTTGGATTCACCACTCCATTTCCCACGAGTGTGGCCCAACTGGCAGGCAATGTGCCTTTCACCAGCACCCCTTATCCAGCTGGGCAACTGCTGCAGAAAGAAGAATAAACAAAAAAGAACCTGATTTTGTACTTGGTACATAAACAATCTGCAGGCAAGGGAGGGAGAGGGAATGGAGGCACTGGGAAATTGAAGTGCCCAAAGAGTTGTTGGACAAAAGGAAGAAACAGCCTGGGCAGGGGGAGCAGAACGTGGAATCCAGTTCTTCTCAGAGGGCATATCGCCAGACTCAAAAATGAAGTTCCTTCCTGTTTATTTGAAACAATTAGAATCACAGAATCACAGAATCATAGGGTTTGGAAGGGACCTCGAAAGATCATCTAGTCCAACCCCCCTGCCAGAGCAGGGTCACCCAGAGTACATCACACAGGAAGGCGTCCAGGCGGGTTTTGAATGACTCCAGTGCAGGAGACTCCACAACCTCTCTGGGCAGCCTGTTCCAGAGCTCCATCACCCGCACAGTGAAAAAATGTTTCCTGATATTCACCTTGAACCTCCTATGCTCCAATTTTCACCCATTACCCCTTTTCCTATCACAGGTCGTCACTGAAAAAAAAAAGCTTAATTCCATCTTCAATTAATGAACAGTCTCTAAAGTCAGGACTCAAGTCTGAGGTGTTCTTTCCCAGGCAGGTCATGGATTATGCACTCTAAAGCTCTGGGGTTCCCTGCATTTAGTTTCATTTTAATACACACCTCAACATCAGCTCAACCCTAGTACTTTTGTTTGTTTGTTTGTTTGTTTGTTTGTTTTTTAAAGAAAAATTTTACACACTCATTTTACCCATGCTGCTGTTTTTCAGAGTGGGAAGCTGTTGCCTTCACAGTTTGAGCAGACTGGTAAAAAGATTCTGTTCCCAAAGGTGACATCATATGAGCTGAAAAAGCTTTACAGATATTTTGTTTCAGCTTAAATCTTAACACTAATGATCTGTGTACTGAAAAATGTGTTTGTTCTAAAGGAAGGCAAAGGTCCTAAAGCTCACCACAGAGTACACAGAAAAGAGCAGGCTGCTGATGTCCAGTCACTACTAACTACTAGCACTGAAACCATAAAGTCCAAGTCTAGTTTTCATCAGGTGGAACTGTATTTCTACCCAGAACGACACCTGTATATAATATATTCATGAGAAGACAGAGGCTGCAGCACCATAAGGCTCAGCCAAGAGCCTGTTAAAAAACCAAACACAAACCAAACAGATGTAACAGTTGGTACAGGCTTTGACCTGCTGGAGAGAAGCAATCAAGGAGGATGAAGCAGGTTGCAAAGCACTGAGATTTCATGCTGCAGCAGCTTCTGGTTCCATCAGACTCAAAGATGCAGTGTACATGTGTTGGTGGCACTGAAACCTTGACTTCACTAAAAGTCTGAAGAAGTAAATTACTAGATGATTACTAAGAAATCCTGTTCCATAGGAACTCACAGGAACTCAGAAATAATACAGACCTGACTGTATTCAATAGGGAGAGACCTAGCAGGTTTTTGTTTTCTCCTAACACTGATGCTACAAACGATATACTAAGCACTGGTTTTATGGTGCTGGACACAGACTCAAAACATGTTAGCTCCAAGTATGAACCACTGCTTGTGCAAGTCTCTCCCGTGACTAATTGTTAAGATCTGCCTAATTGCATGGTTTGGTTGCCACACATTTTCATCTTCCTATCAGCAGTTTTAAAATCCAGATAATGAGATGCGACGAGAATTACTAATCCTGTATCTGTACCTTCAGAAATCCTTCAAAAGTCAGAGGGGGAAGGAAGTCACAGCTGGTTCTGCCATTTGGCTCCCAGGAGGACAGGCAGATGGAACTCCTGGTGACTTTTCTTGCTGTTCTGACTGTCTTGGTGGCAATGGCATTCTATTATGAACACCCCAAGGCAGAAATCCCCCATGGATTTAGTGAGCGACGAAAACTTTACGTTCTTCATCATGTGATGAACTTTGGCTTTGGGCTGGTAAGTCAAACCTGGTTAAAGCTGGAGTTTTCAATTTTATTTCTGAAAGAGGGATAATGGATTATTGAGTTTTCTTTGGAATCAATAGTTGAATATATTGCAAGTGTGCAGCTGGATTGATTTGGTGACGTGAGCACCACTGCAGAGACCTTCAGCCCAGCTGGCTGTAATGGACCCCACTGCTGCCTGTACAGCACCAGAGGAAATCCTATGGAAAAATACAATTCTGCAGACTCTAAGTCTGAGTTTTTCCTGCTAGCCTGTGTTTTAGTTTTTCAATCCCTTTGCCTCAATGCAGTGCTGGGAGGCTTAAGCAGTTCACTGCACTGTATATGCAGAGCTTGTGCCCTGTGTAACACAGTGCTTACTGAGAGAACGAGCAGCCAAATGATCTGTGACCTCAGTCCTCTTCTACAGCTGGGTCACTGCTTCTGAGCCACCTGGAAGACAGCTGCCACATGCCTCATCTTTTGCCTTTCAATATATTTATACAATGTTCTTTTTTGAGATAATGCATATAATATTAAATCTGTCTTTCTGTGTTGCTGTTTTTTGGCACATCTTTGATGCTGCCTTGCTTTTCACTCTTCTTTCTCTTCAAAACTAGAACCTGGCTTCCACTTGTCTTTCTTTCATCAGTTGTCCTCCCCTGAATTAATTGTTGTCTCTGTAATTTTAAAACCACTTCTGTGGTACCTAAACCAAGCTTCTTTTCCTTTAGTTGTTTAAATTGTGAAAAGCCTTCTGTTTCTTTGGCTTGTAATTACATTTCACTTCCATTCAGCATTCCAATGTCATTGCTTCTTCCTACCTTTCCCTGCTACATTGCCTATTAAGTTTTCTTTGAAGTCAGGCAGTAAGCTCCTAAGAATGTGTCTGTCAAGAAGCACCCTACCCAGGCCTGAACACTGCTGTGATAGCAAAGCAAAGCAGCAAAATACAATACTAATAGAAATAAAACTACATTTTCTATTATTTTCATCTACTACACAATGTGCAGACTTCCACATTCTCCAAACACTGTAGGAATACTCTTATTAATCAGGCAAAGTTTTATCTTTGTGTAATTCATATCTAAAAAGCTAAACTGCAGAATTTAGAAGATTACTAGTGATTAATGTAGTATTAAATGCCTAATGTTATAATTTTGTATCTTTTCTGATGGGAAGGGAGAGGCCAAGCAAAAGCACTTGTACCACAGCACCCCAGAGGAGCAGACAGCTAAGGACACTAGTGTGTAGTTATGCAAAAGCTAATGCAAGTGACACCCGAGTCACACAGAAACTCTTGCCATTGCTCTTAGGTCAACTACTTATGGCAAAGTAGCTGAATCCTTTCAAGGGATGACAACCCATGATGTCAAAACAGTAGGGAAAATTAAAGTTCACTAACTCACCCAGTCTTCAGCTGGGAGGAAGGATGCATGTGAAGTCACTGGAGCCAAGGCAGTACGAGGCAGCTGTGCCCAATGGAATAGCTGTTACAAGGAAATGTCTGAGTTCACCTGTGAGGATATACTTAAACAAAACCAGCTGCACCTTCATGTTAGTAAAACTTCTTCACTGAGAAAGCCTTTACTCAATCTGTTAGTTTTTCATCTAATGTGACATGTGTAAGAAGAAAAAGTGACCTCCTGGTAGAGCTAAACAATAGCCAGGGGACCTATGAGTGATGCTGGCTGGGAGATAAAAGGGCTGACTAAGTGATGCTACCTCCTGTGTTACTAGTTCTGTGAGCATCTCCTACCCAGCCTGTTCTGGCACTGATGTAGGGAGAAGGGCTGGCACACATTGTGAGGAGCTATCAGATGAGTTCTGGAGTGTACCCAGCAGGCATTCACACCTGTGGGAGGTGGACAAAGGACCCAAGCAGCACAGAGAGCTCAGCTCTGCCACGTCCCTCCCACAGCCGCCACCCCACGCATGCTGCTGCAGGCCCTAGTCCCTTGCTTGGGCTTGTGTCTGGACTCCCACTTCGAAGCTTTCACCCAGCTTTGCTCCTGGTGCATGGAATCTCCATGCCAGGTGCTGCCAGCAGGATCAGGTCTTTGGTATTTCACTGTGACTGCCAGACACTTGCACTCGGTGGGGCCACAGAGGCTGAACTAGACAACGCTTCAAAGGAGGTCGCAGTTCTCTGGTCCCACACCTGGACTGCCCCACACGGCCTCCAAGTCTTCATGAATGTTCTGATGTCATCTACAGAGTTACAAGATCCTTAACGAATGCATAACCAAACTGGCCAGTTTCACCCATTAGAGTACTCAGCAGTCACACATGTTTAGAATGTCAAAGTGTGGGTCCCGTTGGGCTGGCTTGGTTAATCCCCTGCAGAAGAACAAGCTTTTTAACCACCAGGATCCTCAAAGTGGGGTTTCTGCTAACAAAGAACTCAGGGACATCTACTCCAGCTATACCCAGCTATGCAGCTACACCCTGCCTAGCAGCTGTCATGCAAGGGATCAGTTTTGTTCCAGAAACTGGAAGCCAAAACCCAATACCTCCCTTTGAGGGAACACATACTGAAAAAGGGGCTTGAATCAGAAAACAAAGCAAAAATGCAATTTCTGCTGGTTCTCATAGAACTTCTATTAACAGGAACTGGGCAGATTCATAGAACCATAGACTGGTTTGGGTTGGAAGGGATCTTTACAGGTCTAGTCCAACCTCCAAGTTTAAACCTACACAATTTAAAAAAACAAGACCAGAAGAGATTGGTTTGCACAGTAACAGAAATGACAATGAAGATCACGTGTGCTGACACTGCCTGTGGACGTGTGCCCTGCACTGCTGCAGGTGACCCGTGGAGGCACTGCCAGCAGGGAGAAGTGCCCAAGAGCAATGTAAATAAAGGATAATTTGACCATGTTGACCTGTGAAACTATTGCAGGTCTGACAAAATGAGATGGCAGACTGCCAACACTGAACACAGCCACTGACAAGTTCTTGGCAGTATTTCCAAGATAAGATGATCTCCATATTATGTACAAACAATATAGCTAATTACAGGTTTAACTGTTGCTGTTGCAAAAGTATTAGTGTGAGGACAGAAAATACAGGAGGGAATTAAGAGATGAAAGAAAGAAAATTATTTCCCCATGGACACCATACAGGAGTTCTCCAGAAGGAATCAGTATGAGACTAATGCTTGGCCACCAGATGGTCCTTCTTGCATATGGGATCAGCTCCTCAAATGGCTGAAAACAGGATCCCTAAATCAAATTTAAGAGGACCACATTATTGAGCCACGTGAGGTCTGTGAAATGTGAGGAGAAAGCCACACAACTTGTGGGTTTTTCAGATATGTGCAGCAAATACCTCCATTCTTTTTGAAATACATAGGCACGAATCAGAGCAACACAACAAATTAAATTATTTATTAAAGAAGTCGACTGCTGAAGAAGAAAAGTACAAAATTTATTCCAATATAGTGGAAATACAGTGATACTGATGTATATTTTTAAACTTAAGCAGGAGTAGACCAGAGCAGACTACAACTGAAACACTTTAAATCCATCCAGGCCATGAAGCAGACTAGTTCAGAGCAATGTAAGGATCTTCAGCCAGCATGCTTAAGTACAACTCACTGAGCTGTGAGAAGACCAAGCTGAGGTTCAAGGCTACTCTTTCTCAGGAGGCCAGCTTTGGTAGATGCTGTGGGTTTTTTTCTGCACATTAAGAAGTATTGTGAGTTTGGGAAAGTATTAGCCACATTTCTTTACTGCACTACTTAGACACACACAGACCAATAGGGCTGGAGCATGTCCAGAGAAGAGCCACGAGAATGATCCGAGGGCTGGAGCAGCTCTGCTGTGAGGACAGACTGAGAGAGTTGGGTCTGTTCAGCCTGGAGAAGAGAAGGCTCCCAGGGGACCTTACTGTGGCCTTCCAGGATCTTAAGGGGTCCTACAAGAAAGCTGAGAAGGGACTTCTTAGGATATCAGGTAGTGCCAGGACTGGGGGGAATGGGGCAAAGCTGGCAGTGGGCAGATTCAGACTGGATGTGAGGAAGAAGTTCTTCCCCAGGAGAGTGGTGAGACCCTGGAATGGGTTGCCCAGGGAGGTGGGTGAGGCCCCATCCCTGGGGGTCTTTAAGGCCAGGCTGGAGGAGGCTCTGGGCAGCCTGATCTAGTGGGAGGTGTCCCTGCTCATGGCAGAGGGGTTGGAACTGGGGGATCCTTGGGGTCCCTTCCAACCCTGACAGATTCTGATTCTGTTTTAGCAGAGGACTTAGTAGTGTTGGCTTGATGGTTGGACTTGATGATCTTAAAGGTCTCTTCCAACCTAAAGAATTCTATGATTCTATGGGATCCACCCAAGGCCATTGAGGCAGCTGGCAGAAGTGCTCACCAAGCCACTTTCCATCACTTATCAGCAGTCCTGGCTAATGGGAGAGGTCCCAGTGGCCTGGAGGTTCTCAAATGTGATTCCTGTATGTCCTGGTTCTGTGTAAAAAGGGGTTCAGGGCAGGACCCACACGGAACAGAACTATGTACTCGCCTCTCCCCCCCTGAGAGAGAGAGAGAGAGACACTTTGGAAAAAAAATGAAGTATATTGTTTAACAAGGAACAGAAAACGAAAAAGGGAGGTAAGGAAAATAATATATACAAAGATTAGGGGAAAAATACAAAAAATAAAATATACAAAACCCTCAGAAATGGTTCCAGGGTCCCACGGAGTGAAAGGACAACTTCCCTCTCCGAGCTCCAAGCCAGGAGTGAAATTAGAACCCACTCCCTGCCTCTTATCAGAGTGTGTGTGGGAAGGGGAGGGAATACAATGGTTCACCCCCACCCGGGGTCCTCCCAGTTGCTGGAAGGTCACGCCCCCATTCCAAGCCTCAAACCACAACACTATCTACAAGAAGGGCTGGAAGGAGGATCCAGGGACCTACAGGCCTGTCAGTCTGAGCTCTGTGCCAGGAAAGTTTACGGAAGAGATCATCTTGAGTGCCATCATGTGGCAACGAGGCAATCAGGCCCAGCCAGCCCGTGGGTTTATGGAAAGCAGGTCCTGATCTTCCCTGAGAAGGTGACCCGCTTAGTGGGTGAGGGAAAGGCTGTGGATGTTGTGTACCTGGGCTTCAGTAAAGCTCTAGACACTCTTCCCCACAGCATTCTGCTGGTGAAACTGCTCATGGCTTGGATGGGCATACACTCTGCTGGGGAAAAATGTGGCTGGACAGCCAGGCCCAAGGAGTGGTGTGGAATGGAGTCAAAACTGGTTGGTGGCCAGTCACAAGTGACGTTTCCCAGGCCTCAGTACTGGCACCAGTTCTATTTAATATCTTTCTCAACATACTGAGGCATCAAGGCACCCTCAGTAAGCTCGCAGATGACACTAAGTTAGGTGAGAGTGTTGATCTACTTGAGCGTAGGAGGCTCTACACAGGTATCTGGCCAGGCTGGATCAATGGGCTGAGGCCAGGGGGATGAGGTTCAACAAGGCCAAGTGGCAGGTCCTGCACTGGGGTCACAACAACCCCAGGCAATGCTCCAGGCTTGGGGAGGAGTGGCTGAAAACTGCCTGGTAGAAAAGGACCATGAGGTGTTGGTTCAAAGCCAACTGGAGATGAGCCAAAGTGTACCCAGGTGCCCCAGAAGGCCACCAGCATCCTGGTTTGGACCAGCACTCGTGTGGCCAGCAGGACTAGGGCAAAGATCATCCCCCTGGACTTGGCACTGGGGACGCCATCCCTCGAATAATGGCTTCAGTTTTGGGCCCCTCACTCCCAGAAGGACCCTGAGAGGCTGGAGCGTGGCCAGAGAAGGGCAATGAAGCTGCTGGGGAAGGGTCCAGAGCCCAAGTGTGGGGAGGAGCAGCTGAGGGAGCTGGGGGTGCTGAGCCTGGAGCAAAGGAGGCTCAGGGGAGACCTTCTGGCTCTGCACAGCTCCTGACAGGAGCCTGGAGCCAGGGGGAGGTCGGGCTCTGCTCCCAAGGAACAAGATACAGAACAAGAGGAAACGGCCTCAAGTTGCCCCAGGGGAGTTTTAAGTTGGACATGAGGAGAAATGTCTTCCCCGAAAGGGTTGTCAAGCATTGGCCCAGGCTGCCCAGGGCAGTGGTGGAGTCCCCACCCCTGGAGGGGTTTCCAAGCTGTGGAGATGTGGGGTGAGGGCCATGGCTCAGTGTGGACCTGGCGGTGCTGGGGGGATGGTTGGACTCAATCTTGAAGGTCTCCTCCAACCAGCATGATTCTATTATTCTATCCAAAGCTGAAGTTTAAAATGCTGTAAGTACTCCCCTTATTTTGTTCACACACACGGTTCCTAAACATCTGACAAGCTGAAGTATTTGTCACCTTCTTTCATCTATTATTAATAGTTTGATTTTTTCCTACTGATAAAAACTCAGCCAGGATTTCAACACTGAAGAATGAAACAATTTGAAAAACCATGTTCTCACCTAACATTTCTAATATAATCCAAAAATTACCACCAAACATAATCCTGTGTTCTGCTGGGTAGCACTGGTAATGGTTTTGCCAGAGATGTAAGATGGTATCAATGAGCCACGTTACTGTGCCCCTCAAGCAGGCTTCCCACGGCCTCAAAGGCTTTTGGAGAAGCATGGACACAGGCAGCTACAGAAGATAAATTCATCCATTCCTGTCAAATCTACTGCTCTTTGAATTTCAAATTTTGGTAGGTATTACATTACCATGAAGATGTATCCAAATCATCCTCATCCTCATAACCGGCCACTTCATTTTAAGAACATCAGGAGATAAAGTTTGAACTGACCACAGAATTTAAATTTTTTCATGATCAGTCTCTAGGATGGAAATCTGCACTAATTTGAGGTTTTTTTCCCTTTTTGAACAGGCAAAATTTCTGGAAAAAGTAGGAATTGCCTCAGAGATCGAGGTCCTCAGGACGTTAATGGAAGGAATACCACCACTGAAAGATAAACAGCTTTTTATCAAGGACTTA
Source organism: Merops nubicus (assembly GCF_000691845.1). Taxonomy (NCBI): domain Eukaryota; kingdom Metazoa; phylum Chordata; class Aves; order Coraciiformes; family Meropidae; genus Merops; species Merops nubicus. Next base: position 3,858 of record NW_008591441.1, on the reverse strand, counting down.
ATATTTGAAAAGGTTGAAGTAAGACTGTATCAGCCAACAATATCAACCACTGGACAAAGAAGAGGAATCCTTTACTTTCATGGAGGAATTGGACTGTTTGGAAGCATTAGTAAGTAATATAAAAAAAAGAGCTATAACTAAATACTGCATAGTTTCTGATCTGATGTGGTATTTCTTAAATGACAAGATGAGTTAGTAGATCACACATTAGAAATATCAAAATTAATTTCAGGACAGCAGAATAATTTCACTTACATGCAGTAGGAATCGGTGTAAAATGTATTTGTACAGGTTGTGTTCTAGAACTTTTATCCTCTGATCATTTATAATCCCTGTTTTCTTCCTTCTCCTTCATGCTCATGAGAAAAATTGAGAATCTCATTAGAATTTTATTTCCTATTCTAAAGAACCCAGTTTACAGTCACACGTGTGTGCAACCTGGGGTGTTTGTGCAGATACTGCTGTGTGTCTTTACAGTGGCAAAAGAAGGCAAAAATAGGTTTTGGCACTTGAAATGGAAGTGCCTAGGAGATCAGATGGTGGCTCATGCACAAGAAAAGTTCTTGTGCCAGATTTAGCAGGGGGCGTTGTGTTTGGTTGGGTTTTTTTAAAATAACTTCTCTTTGATACCACGTTAGAAGTGGCAGCAGTGGCACTTTCTCTTAACTAAGTTCTCAAAGAAGAGGCAGGAACCATGCAGTGCTGTAAATTCCAGCTGTCTTACTGGCAGCAGACTCCCACAGAGGTAATGAAATTGTGAGCAGTTTCCAGATTAGACCATGCCACAGTAAGAGACTGACAGCGTAGCACCAATCACAGAGCAGAGATGAGACTGTCAGAATAGTTTCAGTCCACTTACTCTTAAAGCAATTGTGATTCCATTGAAATATTTTGTTTTACAGAGGCCTATGAAAAAACATGTCGCTACCTTGCTGCAAAGAGCAATTCAGTGGTTGTGTCTGTTGGGTAAGTGAAGTCAGCCCAGCCACAGAACATGACAACCACCAGTGTCTCCTTCTGGGTTGTAAGTCTGAATGCACAGCACCCGCAAGCCATGCTCCTTGTAAAGCACACACAATACTTGTATTTAATTACTGCATGCATCTCACCAGCACTAATTACTCTTAGGAAGAATTAGTCAGCTAATCCCCACTTGCTTATTTCCAAATAAAATCCATTCTAATGGTTTTGTAAGGCACCGCTAAGAGGTGAGGATGTTTGTGCTTCCTAAAGCCATATCCAAAACTGAACCTCCAACTGAACACCAGCGCCGTGTTTGGAGTCTGTCTCTGCTAAAGCACAGCTGCCAGACTGCAAAATACCCACCTGAGCAGTCACTGTGAAAAACCTGAGTGGGATATCCACATTTAACTGGCCATCAACCTGAAGGAACACTCCAAATGTTCTTCTGATGAGTTGTAATGAAATCTTAAAGAACCAATTTCTAAAAGTTCAGGAAAAGTCTGGGAAACCAAATTGCACTAATTACTATTTACATCCTAAAATACTTGAAGAGCCATTAACCATCATGGATTCTGTTTATAAAGAACTCGGCTTCTAGAAAAATGCTGAAAATCTTTCATATTTTCATTATCAATTTTCTGTGCTCATATCCTCTGACGGTTTGTTGGGAAATGTTCCCCTCTGTCTCCAACCAGAACTGCTGGTAACGGGTTCCCACCTGTCTGTCTTGCCTCATCCCACAATAACTGAGCAGGTGCCTTCAGTCACTTAAGAGACAGGGAGTGAAGCAATTGACAAAGCTAGAATAGTGTACGACCCCCCCAAACATTAACAACACTAGCTAATAATACACAATTAATAATTATCATGATTGATTCCACTGCTGTTATTATAGTCTCAGAATATTTTCCTGTCTTCAGACGTGAATGAAAAGACAACAGGTACGACCATGGTAACACATTTTCACTCCTGTTTAGGTACCGCCTAGCTCCTGAGCATCCTTTTCCAACCCAGTTTGAGGATTGTCTCAGTGCCACCATCCACTTCATGAGGACTGCACAACATTATGGGGTAGACCCTTCCCGCATTATCATCTGTGGAGACAGCAGTGGAGGCACACTCACAGCTGCTGTTGCCCAAGCACTGGTGCACAGAAGAGATCTCCCAAAGCTGAGAGCACAAATCCTAATATATCCTTTCCTCCAGGGCATGGACTTTAATTTGCCCTCTTACCAGCAGAACAAGGGAGTCCCCATTTTGTTAAAGGAACGATCCTTCAGTCTTTTGTTTAGGTATCTCAATAAAGACGTGGCACTCATAAAAGAGGTATGTAAATGCACTCATGTTCCACAAGATTTGCAGCTGAAGTATCAGAAATGGGTGAATACTGACTACATCCCTTGTGAGTTTAAAACAAGAGGCTACAAACCAAGTCCAGCACATTCATTCTCACAAGAAATCTACACGCAGTGCAAACCTTTCTTAGACACTGTTTTTTCACCACTGCTAGCTGAAGACAGTGTTATTGCTGGACTTCCCGAGACTTTCATCTTGACCTGTGAGTTTGATGTGCTCAGAGATGATGGACTGCTGTACAAGAAACGCCTAGAGGACCATGGCATAAAAGTGACCTGGTGCCATCTGCAAGAGGGATTCCATGGAACAGTATTCATCACCCTTTGGGCTGAGGTGGCAGCATTCCAATCTGGTGCAAAAGGCATGGAAAAGATAATAAATTTTCTAAGTCTGATGTAAAATTCCATTTCTTGCTTTCTTTTTCTGATTCCTATCTCTCCTTGCTCGCTAAGCTTTTTAAAAAACATCCTCATTTTCCTCTTCTTAGATAATCTTAAATTTCTGCATTGTATCTGTCTTCTTTTTACCCAATAAATTGATTTGGTGATAGCTTCTGCTTCGTCTTCTCTTATGATAGGCAAAAACCAGGTGAACATACTTTTCCTTCCTCTATCACCTCTTCTGGTGATATTAGAAGTTCTGGTAATATTAATACATAAACCGCAATTTAAGGACAACTTGGGGCAGGTGACAGGGTAAGAATCAACAGGTTAAGTGTATAATGAGCCCAGGTCATGTGTATAATATGTGTAAATCATTCCTGGATAATTATTTATCAAAGCCTGTATCTTATGAAAGCTGAATTTGAGACAAGCTTAAAGAGAATTGAATCCAGCAGAACAGATGTCAGCACAGACATAAAATCTATGATCGTGGCAAACAGGAGAGGTGCCTGAGGACTGGAGGAAAGCCAGTGTCACTCCAGCCTTCAAAATGGGCCAGGAGGAAGATCCAGTCAGCCTCACCTCCATCCCTGGAAAAATGATGGAGCAGCTCATTCTGAAGGTCATCTTAAAGCACATGGAAGAGAAGAAGGTTATCAGGACTAGTCAGCATGGATTTACCAGGAGGAAATCATGCTTGTCTAATCTGATAGCATTCTGTGATGTGGTGACTGGATGGGTAGATGTAGGGAGACCAGTTGATGTGGTCTACCTTGACCTGAGCAAGGCATTTGACACAGTCCCCAAAACATCCTCCTGAGCAAGCTCAGGAAATATGAGATAGAGGAACAGAACTGGCTACACAATAGAGCCCAAAGAGTGGTGATCAATGGTGCCAAGTCCAGCTGGAGACCTGTGACTAGTGTAGTCCCCCAGGGATCAGTGCTGGGTCCAGTCCTGTTCAACATCTTCATCAATGACCCCAATGATGGTACAGAGTGTCTGCTCAGCAAGTTTGCTGGTGACACAAACTGGGAGGTTTGGCTGACACACCTGAAGGCTGGGTGGCCATTCAGTGAGATCTGGACAGACTGGAGAGCTGGGCCAAGAGGAATCTAAGGAGGTTCAACAACAAGAAGTGCAGAGTCCTGCACCT
>NW_008591440.1:121884-132022 GCF_000691845.1 Merops nubicus | reverse complement strand
GCCCCTTCGGTACCGGTTTGTGACACCCTCTTCCTTTTGTATATCCTAAAGTGTACGTACAGCTGGACCTGTGGAAGTAGCTGAATTTTCATCTGAATTTTGAAGGCAGTGGCTGTGGATAGTGTTAACTATTCAAAGGCTAAGTGTGTGTTTAGAAGCCTATTGCTGTTGTAAAAGTATATTTTTTCTTTTTCTTGCAGGATTAAAAGCACATTTTAGCCAGTTTAAACATTCTGGTTGTAGTTTATCACCCCTAAAAAAATGTGCTGTAATCCTTGTACATATTGCTCTTTTATGCAGTAAAGATGTTGAGGTAATGAGACATCTGAATTGCAGCACCAATGTTCTTTTCTCTGAAAATGGCTATGGCTGCTGCTTCTTGCCTTCTTATACTGTTAATCTCTGGCATTATTTTGTGGTGGGTTTTTTTTTGGTTTTTTTTTTTTTTCCCCTTGTGTGCTTGATTAGAAGTTGCTGTCAGGGGGAGAGGAGGGAATGTTGGTACCTAGGTTGACTATTCCTCAAAATAGCTTGCACTGAGGAAAGTGTCTTGAATTCCCATGTACAGTCTGTGGAGTCTAATGGCTTTGTCATGTTGGTGTGGATTTAATACTTGGGCGTATTACAGGACACCATCAACTTAACAAGCAATTAGGTTTTACTGGGGTGTTTTGGTCGATGATGTGACTCTTAGACATTTAGTTCAGGTGAAGAAGATTTCAGAGTCTTGAAGAGTTTCTGCCTGTAAATTAATCTTCAGAAGCCTGTGGGGATCATTGTGTGTCATCTGTCACTACCTTCTGATAGTGTGCTGGGTAGGTTCATAGTGTTGGTCAAGAGATTAAACTATACCCTTTTTACAAGGAATAGTAATGCTTTTGGGGTGAAATCCTGTTTCTGTTGAACTTAGTGTTAAAACTATAAGTAATCATCTCCCAGGTTATAACTGATCTGTAAAAATACTGAGATGAGGTCAAGGATGTCCCCTATCCTAAATTTATCAGAACTCCTCTTCTTGAGAATCTGGCATGGTAGTTACACAGTATGGTCTTTATACCTTTCTGAAGCTTATGGAGAAAGACATACTAGGCAACCAACCCTAGCCCAGAACAGCTTTATCTTCCTTTTTTTTTGTTTTGTTTTGTTTTGTTTTTTCTTTTTCCTTTGCCTAGCTTATCCTCTAATACGCCTACCTAATCCTCTCCTCACTGCAGCGGTCTTCACTTTCTCCATCCTCATCATGCTCTGGCTTCTCTATGCTGCAAATGTTACTATCTACCACAACCAATTTGTAGTGCCTTTAGTCCTTAAGGCATTCACATCAGAACATAGCTTCTTACTGAAGTAACTTGTTGCCTTCCAGCAGAAAGAAAAACTTTAAAGAAAAAGCCAGATGGAATGAGCTAGGTGAAGGTGGTGTCACTTGTGGCCAGGGCACGATGCTGCACAGGTGTACTGAGACCCTACCACAGACATAGAATCAAGGACAGAAGAGCCATCCTTGGACAGCAGCTAGTTTTATAAAGCTGTGGGACAGTAGTTGAAGGGCAGCATGATGATCTTGTGTCTGTCATAGTCCTGCCACAGACCAGAAGTGGGTTGTTTAAATTCCTAACTTGAAGTTAACATATAATTAATGTAAGAGTTGTCAGGCTGCTTATACAGGGCCAAATTGTGATTTCATTTATCCTAAGAATATATCAAACTGTAATCTTTTAAAGTGTGGGAATCCTTGCCTACTATTGAAATTGGATGAAATAAATGTTCTTACCTTGTAGTTTTCAGTATTTGTAGGACTTAAAAGAGATAAAGGAAAACAAGACAGACTGATGTGACTGTAGAAGTTGAGGCATTACAAATAACAAAATATCTGAAAAATCCATGTTAGAAGCATGAAGAATGATCACACAGCTCTGCTTGGAGGAAGTAGACTGCTGCATGCAGAGGTGGACTTGTTCCTGACTCACTGTGGGAGGAGATAGGAGTGTGGTCTGCAACAAAGAAAAACTTAACCCTGCAGCCGAGTGACTGTTAATGGGTGTTCTTTATTCTGGCACCGGGCCCCACTGGGGGTTCTCCACCATAGGTGGCCCACCAACCCCATAACTTTCAAGTTTTTATATTTACAAAGGTGTTACATACTCATATTCTCTTCCAAAAATCATTAACATAAACGCACCTTCCTAGGAGATAATTATTCCAGGGTCTCTGCTGTCATCTAGTGTCCTTTCATAGATAGCACAGTCATTCTGGTGGTCCTATCATCTTCATCACTTGTTCTCCAAACAAACTTTCCTGGTTAGGCAGCTTTCAGCTTCCACCCAGTCTGCATAAGCAGTTCATTATCACAAGAAGTGCAACACCTGTATGAATTAGAACTGAAACACCCTGCTTTCTTGTCTCTCCTGGGGCCTCTTTGTCTTTGCTGCTGGGTACTTCTCAAAACACTTAAAAGGGTTTATTCCAGTACAGAAAAAAGCAAGTTTTAACCTAATTCTGCTACACCCTACACAAGCCCACTATGACTAACTGCATGTTCCCAATTACCATGGTTATTTTCTGGCATCATTTCAGGCCTTTGGATTTTGAAACCAGTGATTAGGGTGTGTGTGGATGCATATGCATACGTATACGTAGCTGCTTCAAAAGACCACAGTCCAGCAAAGATTTGTGTATTGGATTAACTCTGCATGCACGTGCAGATGTGTGCAAGATCCATATCCATTTTCTGTACGTTGTCGTTGCACCTTCTGAATATACCTAGAGAAACCTGAATTTTCTTACATACCAAAATAATTCTAAGATTTCTGGTTTTAGTAATTGAAAGTTTTTAATTAAAAGCTGTTTTTCTTCTCCAAAAACCCTCAAATGTTCAGGAGCCGATTTAAAGCTGCTGTGGGTGTCCTGTCTGGTGTTACTACCTGCCTCGCCTTCATCAAGCCTGCCATCAACAACATCTCGCTAATGACTCTGGGCGTTCCCTGCACAGCTTTGCTCATTGCTGAGTTGAAGAGGTGAGTACATTTCTCCTGAATACAGAGCTGCCTCCTGAGGTCCTTAGGCCACTGCGTGATGATGCACTAGATCTGGCGTCAGTGCTTGTGCTAGCAGACCAGAAATGCTTCTCCCACTTTCAAGCACAGATCTGATATAAACTTGCTCTCCCAGTTCAGACATTTTTGTCAAGGTTTTTTTTTTCCTAGGCCATTATACTACTTTAGGTACTGTCTGTCTTCTTACAACGTATCTGTTGCTACAACCTGACCTAACTCAAGTTTGTTTGTTGTGGAATCAGGGCCAGGGTTTCACTCTTCTGACAGAATTTCTGCTGTACAGTCTGCATAAGGATGAGGTGATTGAGTGATCACAGTCTGGGTGCTAGAGGGAATATGGAGCAAGGCCCAAGCATGCATGGATCTTTATGAGAAGATAGCATTGTCACAAAAGAACATTATATCCTTAAATACGGAGCTGGTAGGGTAGGGTGTATGCTAGGAAGTATTGTGGGCAGGAGATGATCAAAAGGTAGTTAGGTGCATACTTGTCCTTGAAAGACAAAGACATTGTAAAATTCATTCTTATTTCTGTTCAGACAAATCCCTCAATGTGTTTCATTAATTAAAAAAAAAAAAACAAAACAAAAACCAAACCTAAACAAAATGAACTCGCCTAAGTGGGGTATCAATAAGACCATAGATGTGGATCCTTTGATTTGCTGGTCCATCCTGGATAACCATTGAGATTGTAACATCATCAAGTAAGTATCATTTAGTGAGTCATTATCAGGCACGTGACTATTTCTGTATGCAGACAGATGCTGGAGTGTTGTGCAGCTGACCTCTGAGCCTTCAGCAGTTTACCCTAGCTTCAGGTCTGTATGTATTTGATTCTCCTGCTGTGGGTGAGCCTTGCTTCATTGCCACAGGTTGCTCACAGTTCCCTTTATTCCCTTGACTAAAAGGTTAATCTAGTTAAAAGTTTAAAATATTCTCTTGGGTGTAAAGGGAGATACCTGTGTTACAATAAATCAAGAAGTTAATTGACATCCAGCAGCTTGCATTGCTTTGAAGAAAGCTGGTGTGTTTTGTTGGGAGTGTCATGACGTAGCACGATAAAGCTGCTGGAAGCATGTGCCAGCCCACTCCCTTTGATAACAAATGGCTGAGGCACATGAGTGTTTGCAGAAACTTTGGTATTTAGATAACTGCTGTTTGTGTTAAGCTGAGAACACGATGCATTGTATAGGCAACAGCTGCAAATGGAAATGCAAGCTCTATGGGGCCCAATTTCTTCCAGAGCAGAGTAGGGTAGGAGCGTGTCACAATTCTGTGCAGAGCACTGCGGACAGCTCTTTCAGACCCTCAGCTAGCAGGTGCTGTTTCAGTGCTTGTTTGAATGATTAGTACTGTTGAGAAGTGGGTTGGGTCAGTGTCTGTTGCCAGTGTCCAGGTGATATCTGCATTACATCTCCTCATTGTAGTAAAAGCAATCCAAGTAGGAGAATTTGCAGTCCCATGTCCTCAGCCCATCTGAAGCACAGTCACTGCAGCCTGAAGACTCTGTGAAGAGTGATGTCAGAGAAACCAGGATTATTGCACAGATCAGCAGGCTATGCTCTCCTCATTGTGCTTGACTCTTTCTGCCTAAGCCTAGTATTTAGCAGTATACCCTGCAGCATCTAGTCTTAAGCTGCCAAAAATAAACTGCAGTACCTGATGGTGGTACTGAGCAACCTGTCATTATGATCTGTAACATTTCTATGGCTGATCTGGCATTTGGAAAGTTTCTTCAAGTAAGCTTTCACTTTTCCTTTGCAACTTTGAACTTTTTGAACCATGCAGGTTAAGTGTCCTCTCCTGTTGATAATCAGAGCAGTTGTATATTGATAGGCATAGTTACTGGGCAGAGGAGCTGGAAAGCTTTTGTGTTGTCAATCTACACATAGAATGCCAGAATGCACAATTACCCGTTGCTAAAGTCTGGTTTTATCTGTCAAATGTACAAAATTGATTCATGCATATTTCTGGTTAGGTACGTGGTTTAGTGTCTGGCTCTTGCACACAGTTGTGTGTCTCACTGAAGATTGTAAGTCTTGGAAGCAAATTAAGCCCGATGTGCTTAATACACACAGCAGTGGTTTTTGACCAGTAGTGATTTTCCCTCTTCTCTGAAGGAGCCCATGCTGTCTAGCCATTTGGTAGAAGCATGAGTCCTCCAAAATGAGGGGAATTTATCTGTATAGTTTTACTGATAAGTGTGTAACATCTTGGATGTATTTCTTACTCTTAAAAATGAATGTAAAAAAGAATTTGTGTATCTGCGCTCTGAAACTTGACAGGCAACTGAAAGACCTCCTTACTCTTTTTTTCCTTTGTGCTCCTTGTAGCCTTTTTAAAAGTAGAGACATTTCGGAGAAGCAAGCCTTTCTTACAATAAGCAGCAAAATCTTGAAGCTGCCTTGGGCAAGCTCTGTCTCCTCTAACCATGTCCTGGTGGTTTGCCACGTGGATTGAGGGACTCGGGCCTAAGAAAAAGGTCATTCTGGTTTATATGCTATGTGGAGTATTAATTTTTGTGGCAGTATTGTAGGTGTTTCTGGTACAAAGATGGCTATCTTTCTTGTGGAGACAACAGCTTAGGCAGTAGTTGAAGCACTTTTTTGAATACTAAAGATAGATGTGATGATTATGAATGTGACATTATTTATAGATGGCTTAAAAAAGAAATGTTAGAACTAAAACAAACTTGTACAAAGAACACTGCAGAAAATCCTCTGTTAACAAGATCAGGTGGTTTTCTGTCATTAATCCAGTGGCTATAAAGGTGCCTCTGCTCAGACTTAGGAGTTTCTTACTCCCAAGTGCCTGTTAAAATGTTAGCGGAAGTAGCATTTCAAGAATTAAAAAAAATCCCGCAGGGAACGCTCTAATTCTTTAGCGTGCAGTACACCAGAGCCAGGTATACTGCTGCTCCTGCGGTACATTCAGACAAGTGTTGCTGGACAGAGAACTCTGTCTGTGTGTTTTGATTTTTGTGAATGCTTACCTGGGCTCCCTTAGCACTTACGCTGCTCCTGTAGCAGTGGAAGTTCTCCTTTTCCACCACAGTGGGGCAGAGATCATTCTCCGACCCTGTCTTCCTCCAGCTGAATGGTTGGAGATTGTCTCACGTGTGTGGGAAGGTGTAGTGACAAATTTTAGTTTGGAGACAGAGCTGATCAGTATTAGTACTTCCCTGATAGTCAGTGCAGAGTAGCCAGTGGCTGTGTGGCCACAGAGACAATTAGGAGTAAATGTTGAAAAAATTAGAACTCTGTAAACAGACCAGATGAAGACAACAGGTTTCAGGCTCATAAGTATTTTGTGTGGAAGGCAGAAGGACTAGGGAGCTTTTTGGTCTGTGCTGCCTTGTGTATCTTGAGTTGTCAAGGAGAGTCACATGGGAAGAAGATCAGGTACCATAAATTCTACTGCAGTGCACGCAGTTAAGACATGTTTGCCTATTCTAGCTCCCTCCTTCAGGGATACATATTTTAATTGCTTCTGGGTGTCACGTGGTGAAGTGACCCTTTGAAGAACCTGTTTGCCAGGCATTGATCACCTTCTAGCTGCAGTGAATGACCCCAAGAATTGTGTGGAATAAAACTGATGATTCAGTGTTAAGTGTGCTGGAGTGGTGGTCGGAGCGGACAGAAAGGTTGGCTAGGGATCTGCTGGAGAGAAGGAGGCATGGAGTCATTCTCAATAACTTTTTGGCAGAGGTGTTAGACATAGATGAGTATGGATTAGATGATCCACTTTGTAAGACATTGGGACAGAGCAATGGAATGTGGGGTGCTTAGCATTGACTTGCTTTCCTTCTAGGATGTGGAAGGGTAAGACAGAAGCCTGTAACCCTGATGAAGACTGAGTATGCCATATTATACTGGCTAGAGATCTGGCTTATTGGTTTACTCTTGAGATGTAGCTCAAATACATCACTTTAAACAAATCCCTCTGTCATCTGATTAGTAGGTTTGGGAGTGCTTTAGAAGGTCATATCAGTGATGTGAAAAGACCAGTTAATTGAAGCAAATTTTGTAACAACTGCTTTGTGTTTTCCTCCTCAGGTGTGAAAACCTGCGAGTGTACAAACTGGGTCTCTTTTCAGGTCTTTGGTGGATGCTAGCACTTTTCTGCTGGATCAGTGACAAAGCATTTTGTGAGATCTGGTCCTCATTTAACTTCCCTTATTTGCATTGTGTGTGGTAAGTGTTGTGTATAAACTCCACCTTTTGATTCAAATGTGATACGTCCTCACCCCATTGCCCTTCTGTGTGCCTGATGGCCATTTCTGGTTACTGCTAAGTAGAGTTACTGGTGTGATTATAAGCCTAGAGCAAGTTTCATGCCATCCAAGGTGGCTGATTTCAGAGTCTCTTCAGCCTAATCAGATCCTTCAAACACTAAGTTCTTTAATTGTAACTGAATTCCTTGGCCTTCAGGTTACTAAAAATCCCACAGCTGCTCAGCTGAAGCAGTGACTGTGAAAGCTTAAACTTCCATTGTCAACAACTGGAGGTGAAATGGGAGAGTAGTGGAGAGCTTTGTTGCCTTTTCTCCTTTACCACCCAGCAAATTCTGCTCTTCTATTGAAGGTGCTATATCTCAGCATTTCTACACAAATCTATCAGGTACAGAGGGTCCAGAAAGCTGCAGCCAGTTTGGACCAAGTATAAGCAATGTTTTTGTAGTTTTCCTTATGCTCTATATTCTTCACATGTGTACGAAGGACAGACAGCAACCCTATGGGGGACTCGGGGAAGAAGCCGAAGGACAAACTGATTGTAAAGCATGGTGATATATTTGATTGCTTTAGTGAAGTGACAGTACTGATTTTTTTCTTTTTTTTTTTTTTTTTTTTTTTTTTTTTTTTGTGTGGGGTGGGGCGGTTGTCTGTTCCCAGGCACATTTTGATTTGCCTTGCGGCATACCTGGGCTGCGTCTGCTTCGCGTACTTCGATGCTGCCTCCGAGATCCCTGAGCAGGGCCCTGTCATAAAGTTCTGGCCCAGTGAAAGGTGGGCGTTCATTGGCGTTCCCTACGTCACCCTCCTTTGCGCACACAAGAAGGCACCTGTGAAGATCACATGAAGCTGGCTGTGGAATGGGGATGGAGCTTCAACGTACAATCCAGCAGAGACAGTATTTAAATAATGATAACTGAATAGGGTTGTACTTTATCTTCTTCTAAGATACACTGCACTTAGGTGTCATAGAAAGAGGAGGCAAGTGTGTTCTTTCCACTCGCTGTAGAGGAGAGAGGAATCAGGAAGGTGGAGGCGTTTCAAAACTGAAGTAACAACAAGCTTGTCTGGTTGGATCTTGTTTGCACTGTTTCCAATGTAGCAATTGTCTTGACAAAAGCTTTTTCCGAATACCGGTGTCAAGGAATGATGTTTCTGCAGTTTGTCACCTGTGGTGCTTGATTCACTTCTTTTGTAACTTCTGGCTTAAGGCCTTTGCAAAAGAAGCCAGTCCAAGGTGCCTACATGCCGTCCCGTGTCCTTCTCAGCTCTGATTTTGGTGTGGTTGCACATGGCCCCCGGAGAGTTCTCGAAGGCCGTGCTCGTCCCCACTGGGCCTGTGGCACAGGGAGTGCAGCCTGCAGCGCCCCGGATCACCGAGGACGCACGCGGCTGCTTCCCCAGGTACAACAGGAGGTGGGTGCAGAGTGTTTGCAGCCAGGTAACTGGGTCAGTGCAGTTACACAGTGTAAATGTGGGAATAGCTGACAGAAAATCGAGTCCCTAAAACTAAACAGGAGTTCAGGGGTTTTGAATTATTCTGAATTTCCACTGACCTGTGAACATTTGTATACTGCATATTTAACTCTTACAGACACGTCACAGAAATCCTTCTGTACCTCTGCAGACATATTTAGTCTTGAATTTGACATTGAAGCTCAGACAGAAGTGTGAACATTAATTTCAGTAAAGAGCTCAGGTCAGCATAGATTGACAGTGTGATTAAACTATAAAAATTTGTAGGTGCCTAGCTGGATGTCTAATTTGAGAGTTAACTTCTCACCAGTGCATTGCAAAGTGACATGAGCACTAGTGTGATTCTCTGCTAGTTATACTTAGGGAAAAAGTAGATAACCACTTGAAAACCAAGCTGAAGACCTAGATTTAAGTGAGCAATGGAATGTGACACTGAGTCTTGCATTATTTGCAGGTCCAAATTTTCCATTTGTTTTCAGCCTGTCTTCTGAAGATAAAGGATGTCTAGATCTGTTGAGTTTTAAGGATATATGTTGATGTTGAGGTCCAGGAATGGCTATGGTTCTTGCAAGCAATTTATGCTAGATCTCTTTTAAAAATGATGCAAAGTGCAGGCATGTTTTTGAATATTAGCCATTGTAGCTGCTAATTGCTGCATTCTTGATGGAAATAGTGTCTGCTTACATTCCACCTAATTCCAGAACTGTAAGTGGATTAAGGCTTTGGATATACACTTTTATTAATAAATTATATTTCTTTTTTGAATATTAGACCAGGAAATACCATTTCCTCTGTACTTTGCTAAGAAGTCTCATGTTGTGCTTGGTTTTTTTATGAATGTGGAAAATATACAGTATCATCTTCAGGAAAGTGGCTTTTATCAAGAATGTTGATTTGAATTAACTTTCAAGCATTGTAAAACCTTTCAGTTAACTTTTGTATTCGGATTTATCCTTGGAAAACAAGAGCTAAGGTGTATGCTGTTAATGCAGCAGAGTTGTTAGCGGGAGGTATGACAGGCTTCTTGAGAACTTCTGTGGTGGGTTAACCCTGGCTGAGCACCAGATGCTCACCAATCCACTCTATGACCTTCCCTCTTTCCGCTCCCTCCACAGAGCAAAGGGGGAAAGGAAAATAAGGGTAAAAAAAAAAGGCAGTTTAATGGAAAAAAAACAAAGGCAAGCAATGCCGTGCATGGAAGCAAAGATAAAAACCCAAAGATTTATTCTCTACTTCCCATCAGCAGGGGATGTCTGGCCCCTTCCTGGGAAGCAGGGCTCCAAAATGCATAGTGGCTGCTCTGGAGGACCAAGGGGTAGCCCCCGCTTTCCCCTCCTCCTTTGTACCAGCTTTATAGCTGAGCTGACGTCATATGGTA
>NW_008591440.1:113190-121735 GCF_000691845.1 Merops nubicus | reverse complement strand
CAGCACCATTCTAACTCCACACACAGCAGCGCTGCACCAGGAGGCCTGCCATGGGGAAATCAGCTCAGCCAGACCCAATACAATTTCAGAGTGAGTAAGCTACGTACTGTCTGACTGACAAATCATAAAAGCAGCAAAATCTGTCCAGTGGAACTGCATATTTATACCACTTTCTAGGAGATTTTTATAAGAAACATGCTTTTTTGGACACACACACATAATTTTTGTATGAAACTTGTATAGAAATTTATATAGTAATATTTGTTACTCTTTGAAACACAGCTGCTTTTTCCTTTTCTTTCCTCTCTCCTTAATTATGAAATGCTGTGTTTCAAACACTTCTCAGGTATTAAAAGTAATTTGATTAGATCATTATACAGATGGGCTTGCTGGCTGGAACCTAGCTAAGGTGGCTGATGCTTGACATGGCCCTACTTTAAGTTATGGCTTTTTGATAGTGTTTACTAAATTATTATGTAATGGTAAATAAATTATTTTCAGTATTGCTTTGGAATTTAGTAACTGCAGATATAACGTACTATTCAAAATGACTGGAGCCTTCCTATTTAGTGTTTTGTTTGAAAGCAGCCTTTTACTCAAAGGACTCTAATTACCTGATGTCAGCTGCTGTCTTCTGCTCTGCAGAGTCTGTCTGCTCACAGAGAAGTAATTTTGTAGTTTTAAAAATGGCAGTAGTGCGTTCAGCTATTGCAGGGGAGAATGAATGCAGGTACAGGCCAGGAATCATCTGTATTTTTATTAATTAACTGCAGCCTTCATGCTCTCCATAGGAAATTCTGTGAACAAAGATCACTATGTGATAGTCAAAGCTCCACGGTAGAACTGCTTGGGAGTATTCCACTGTAACAGCAGCCCACCACTTTTAGCTGTAGCTACTGCACTTTACCTTAAATTATATTTACTTATATGTTCTGACAAAAGCTACATTTACTTAAAGAAAAGAAAAAAACATGTTTTTTACCAGATTTGGGGTGTTATAGATTGCACTTTGGACTAAGACTCCAATTCCTCGTAACATCAGTACCCAAAGAAGTGTGTGATTGGCACACAGAAGGATTTCTGCACTGCCCTGATCATACAGATGAACAGACGTGTGCACAGGTAGCTGTGTTGTGTTGGATTATTAGGCACCTTCGGGTTTTAAAGCCTCAGGATGCTTTCTTCCCTTGCTGCCAGGAAGTGGGCTCCTAGCCCTTAGGTTCAATTAGTATTTCAGTTTAATTAGTGGAATTCAATAGTGTGTTGAACATAATGTAGATACTGTATATTGGCAGGTGATATCCATCATTCCTTGAACGTTAAACTTCTTGTTATTTCAGAAAGGATGTTTAACTTTCAGTGGTGGCAAGGGCTCACCCAGTTAGCAGTCACTGAAACCACAGTAAGTAGTATGTGAGAATTGATGTTGCGGGTGTTTTTTCATCTCCGTTGAAGTCTGTATACTGAGTGTTTTTGGAAAGCACATAATACTTTGCAACATTAAATTGCATTCAGAAAAAAAAATTGTTTGCCTTTCCGTACATCGTTTTTGTGGGGAAGAATGCAGCTGCCAGTATAATGTCTTGAAGTATGGTAAGGATAACTTCTCCCTCGTGCAGGTAACAGCAGTTCTGAGGAAGGAGGCTGCGTTATGCAGGAGACATTAATTAATGAGGTACAGATCACTTTGCTGAGCAAAATTACTTTTTGAAAGTAGAGTACATACTTGGAAAACTGCGAACCCACGAATCAAAAGAGACAAGTAGCAAGGAATGGCTAGAAATGTATGGCCTTTATTTCCACGTATCTAGAAAATTGTGTCAGAGTGAGTGCATCTGGGAGAATGAAGTGTGAATCTTCAGTATTCATTACCCAGGACTGTGCTCCCAACTTGTGGAGGGAGATAGTGGTCGTAGTGGATAGTGGGAGTAGCAGTTTTGCACCTGCCCCTCCCCTCCTACTTCCCTTTCACCACAGTTGCTCACACTCCACATAGAAGACCTTCTTTGAGATGTTTGCAGATCCTTGTAAGCCAATGTGATTGAGATTGAAATAACTGTTGTGTGAAAGTGTAGCTATAATTCAAGAATGTTACTTATTTGGAGATAATGTCTGTAGTTGGCAAGATGTCAAAAACAGCTGGTGGATTGGCTCATGTCATCCTGTTATTCAGCCTGCTCTATCTGGAGATTATTAATGTGCTTTCCCATAAAACAAGGGTAAGTAACATCATCATACCACTGCATTTCTCTAATAACTTAAATGCTCCCGGTCTACTTTGACCAAATTTGACAGAGACCTTAGAGATAGATTCCTACAAGCTGTGCAGGACAGAAGGCCAGATAGAAAAGCCAGGCCTCTGAGACAAGCTGCCTCAAGAACCATATCAAAATAACAGAGAACTTGCCCAGGAAGGAAACCAAAGCACTGCTCAGGTTCTGGATGCACTTTGATTGTGGCTCATACCAGCTCCAGTTTCAGGAACCAGTTACACATGGACAAAGTTTCACAGGCTTCTGGTCCAGAGGGGCACAAACTCGGGAACTATAAAAAACTGTAAGCTCCCAGCATGTAATGAGGAGGCAAGCAGGGGTTTGTCAGGAGCAAGTTGTGCCTGTTGAATTTAGTTGTCTTCTCACAGTAGGGTGTTTGCTGTCCCTGCAGCTACTGAAGAAAGCGTATACTGCTAGGTTTTGACACTGGTAAGATTTCTAGCACTGCCTGACAGGACATTATTATGAAAGTGCTAGAAAACCTGGTTTTGGTAAGTTTTGTGGATTAGTGTGACACTGGGTAGCTGCTTCTGAGCTGTTCTGGGTAGTCCATTATCAAGTCAAGTAGCAGGCAGTTTCTCCTGAGTCCCTTCTGTTTAATTGCTCAGCAGTGCCCACATGGCAGGCACTGGTAAACTGAAGTCTGGTAAAGTTCATGAATACCTTGAAAAATGGGTCCAAAATGCAAAGGTAGCTTGCTGAATTGCAAGAGCAAAGTTGAGTAACAGCAAGATGTTGGTCATATGTAGACATCACTGGCAACACTTAAAAACTGGGAAGGGAGCAGTTCTTCATACAAGAACTGAAGTGTTAGTGTGGATCAGGAGCCAAATAAAATGTGGTAATGCATCACTGCATTAGAAAGAAGAAAGACAACATTGTACTGGAAGAAGTTTTGTCAGACAGGCAGAAATCTCGCTCAGAGGAGGAAAGAAATGAGGATTACCAGCAGTTGAAAAAAAAAATTGCCTATGTGGAGAAAGAAAAAGTCTTAGCCTTGAAAATCAGTGCAAGATGGGCATTAACAGGATGCTAACATGGAGAAGAAAGTAGGTGAACATTCAGACAGAGCATTAGGAAAAGAGAGGTGCAGGAGGTACAGGAGTAGGCTGGCTGTGGAGTCTTGGAATATCTATCTCTTCAAGGAGGTAGCTATTTGCGAAGCAATTGGAGAAGCTGTAGGCATTTACATAGGCCATGGGTATAGCTGATCCTGCCTTTGGACAGGGACATGGCAGCAATCCAGTGGCTCAGATACTGATTTTTTTTTTTTTTCCTCTCATTTCTATGCTTATGCACATGGGCTGTATACAGAATGGACTGTGGGCAGAGCTGGAGATGAGGACTTGGCCTGATTGCCCTGGCAGGGAAATACCAACTGTAAATAAGTCCTCTAGAAAGGTTACCATTTCATTTCTGATTCAATAATTAGTTCAAACAAAGCAAAGGCCTGCACAGAGGCAGCCCAAAGCTTGGCTTTCTCAAAGCACAGGCAGAAAAAATAAATTTTCTCCCTGCCTGTGCTCACCCACAAGCACACTGTATCTTTCAGCTTTCAGTAGCTGATTGTCAGATGCAGGGCTGAAATCGACATGTTCCTCTTAAGTCTGAGAGGCACGTGACTGGCATAGTATCAGACCCTGTATTATTTATATGCTGTCTGAACGTTAGCTTTGGCAAAAAGTTGGTCCCTGATCACCATTTTCATTAACTGCCAGGACTTGCTGATACTGAGGGGCTTTGCCCTACTGAGGAGACCTGACAATCCGTTGTTTAATATTCTAATCATCTGGGGGTCTCAAAAGTTCCCATTCCCCAGATCACAATTTAAGTTGTGAGAACTTTCCCCAAGAGACTCAGTGAGAAGATAAAGTGTGCTATATGACAGAGCTTGTCATGGACCACAGCGTACTTGACTGCCAATTTAGAAAAGCTGAACACATGCAATTTAGTTTATCAAGTCTGCAAAAGCAATGTATCAGGTCTGTTCTCAAGAAGTCATAGAAAACTGGGTCTAGAAAGGTGCTCAGGAAGTCATTAAGTCATCAGCTTATCAAAAGCAGGATCAGCCCTTCAAAACTATCCCAGGAACACTTTCATCTAGCCTGTTCTTCAAAACTTTCAGTGCTCCAATAACCACATTTTCCTTTGGTTCCAGTCACACAAGTACAAGGGAGCAGTGAAGAAAGAGGCTGCAAGCATTTTACTGTCAGCACACTTGCTTGGTATGAGGAGGAAAGATCAGAGTGAATGGTTTGGGTCTCCTGGTCTCTGAACTGCAGCGAGATGTCAATTCCCAGAGAGTGCATGTTTCTTCTCACGCTGTAGGGTTGTGCCCTTGTCAAAATAAGGTGCATTTCTGAAAAATTTTCTCAAAGATCCTTGCCACCACAGGAAGTCTTTGCTCTGCTGAGATCATGAGGGTAAGACTGGGTAAGTGACATGTCTTTTCCACAGGCACAAGGGAGAGGAAGAAGGTTAATGGCACAGAGCGATGCCTTACAGAGAAAAAAAGTTCAACAGAAAATTTTGGGGTCGAGGAAAAAATTGTTTATCAACAATAAAGAACCTTAAGGAATTTCTGCTTACTAGTCAGTTTCTGGTAAGAGCTTTGCTGAAAATCATTGTTCTGAGTGGGCAGTAAGCTGGATTTTAGGAAATAATTTTTTAAAAATAGGCTATAAAATATAACAGAGAATGAATTTACTGACACTTTTGACAGGGGCACAAATACTGACCAATGCAGTCCATTA
Source organism: Merops nubicus (assembly GCF_000691845.1). Classification (NCBI taxonomy): domain Eukaryota; kingdom Metazoa; phylum Chordata; class Aves; order Coraciiformes; family Meropidae; genus Merops; species Merops nubicus. The sequence goes on along the minus strand of NW_008591440.1, from coordinate 116,709 downwards.
ATCTGTAAGAAGCTGATGTTTTCAATATCCAAATTAATTTGGCTTGAATAGTGTGGCATGTGGAACAGGCTGCCCAGGGAGGCAGTGGAGTCACAATACCTGGAGGTATCTGGAAGACATGTAGATGAGGTGTTTAGGGACATGGTTTAGTGATGGACTTGGTAATGTTAGGTTAATGATTGGATGATCTTAAAGGTCTTTTCCACCCAAAATGATTCTGTGTTGTAAGATACGCAAGACAAACTCTTTGAAGCTATTTTTTTTTTTTTTTTTGCTAATGGTGTCCCATAGCTACAAAGGATCAGGCTACAATCTCCCAGTCAAGAAAATGCAGATACCCAATTCGCAAGAATTGGCCATTCCAATAGCAGGCAAATTCTGACCAGCAGTATGGCATGCTAACAAGGCAGGCAGGCAGTCCATAATGATAAGAGTAGGTCTAGATCTTCACAGGGGCTTAGAAAATTCTGGCAGTAGTTTCCATTTTCCTTCACCCTAGTTAAGCAGCCAGGAGTGGGAAATAAGTGGGAGCAGTGGTTTTTTTAACTGTCATCAAACAGTGCACAAACTCATTCCTTCATTTTTACAATACAATTAAACTGGGCTGCAGAGATACAGGAAGGAAAGCAGTTAGACAAATTGCAACTGGTAATTTTTTAATTAGTTTTCCCCAGTCTTCTGCTCTTGCCCTGCTCTCTGGAGCACAGCAAACAAGCTCCAGTGAAGCAGAGTATTTTCCATAGTAAGACAATGCACACAAACAGCCTCACACCCCCAGCCTCCTCTGCCTCAGACGGCAAGCCAGACCTCCTCTTTGGCTCTGACCCAGCCGTGCTGCAGGCAGTGCTCCGTTACAGAGGAACCAGCAGGTGCAAGGCCACACCGTTACGGCAGCAGTTAGGGGACAGTTGCAGTGGAGGGCTGCTATTTACACATCATTGCTGATGGACAGGTGAAAACTGGTTGCAGGTAACTCAAAGCTTTGCAGGACACCTCTTGTTCATTCAAAGATCCTTGCCAATCTGTTGCTTAAACATCCAATTTGGTGCTCTTTAGCTTAGGAGAGGCTGGTAACTTCTCTGCCTATGACCCTCATATTTAGCGTGTGAGAAATGGTTTGAAGTCTCAGAAGCAATATTGTAGATTTATGGACTAATCACGGGTACCTCATCACCCTGCCCAAAAAAACACCTTGCCCACAACGAATCGATGTTATCCAAACTGTGATGAGGTAGTTCAAATGAACAGCAGACGAAGAGATGTTTAAAACATCTCTTTAGGGCTATAATCTGTTGTCTATTGTCTCTGTATTCTTTGCAAGTCTCTGGCACAAATATTTATTTCTGAGAAATGTGTTGAAGAAGGCAATTCCCTGTTTCAAAGGGAAGCTCTGAAATCTTTCCAGGGGAGGGGTCAAATACATAGTTTTAACAACACAAGTTGCTTCTCTCCTTGTCAATAAACAACCCAAATAAAACTACTTGTAAATGAAAATGCAACAGTGAATGAGCAGAGGCTTGTTTTTATCAGGCACTACAGGTAAGGCAGTGAAGTACTTGCTCGTGGCAGGGGACACACACAGCAAGGAAACTTGTGCTACACACACACAAAGACAGAGCAGAGCACAGCTGTGAACACTTCTGTGTGTATGTGTGTGCACTTCTCAGGTAAAGCCTAAGACAGCCTTTCTTTCAAACTCTCCACCTCCAACCTAAATTTCAAGGCATCCCACACATGCATTGGTGACTTGCAGCATACACCAACTTCCCTTTCTGTAGGATGTGCTTGATCTTGCTTTTTTTCCATTTGACAGGCATGAATGTCTCAGGACAAACACCATTCTCAACTGTCAGTTTATTTGCAAGATTCTTTTGTTGTTTCAAATGTAAAATTTTAAATCTCTATTACAGTTAAAGATAAAAAAAAATCTCTGTCCTAGGTTCACACCTCTAGGGATGCTACAGTGTCTCATAAAAAATGTCAGTTCATTGTGGAGTGAATCTGTGGTTCACTGTGATGACTTTCTGGGTCTGCTACAGCAGAAACAGTAATCAATAACATCTACTGCAACCTTTAATAGCTTTAAAATACAAATACAATTTAATAACTTTACTTTATAATTTACTCTACATTTAGCCTGTACCCAGGGCTAAACTATAGACAGCAGTTGCTCTATCATCCAGTGACCCCTTTCCAGTCAAGAAGGGAATCAAGAAAAGGAGAAAAGACTCACAGCTTGAAATGAAAACAGATTTAATGAAACAGCCCAACTATTACTAATGTCATTATAAAGTAAACAAAGTTATGCTCATCCCAGCAAATGCACAGTAATCCCAAAAAACAGGAAGGTATCCTCAGGAGCAGGAAAATGAGCAGGGCCAGGAAGAGCCAGAATAGGAGCCCAATCAGGAAAATCCCTCATTCTCAGGAAACTTCGCCTTTATACTGAGCATGATGTTTCTGGTACGGGATACACCCGTGAGCCAGCTCAGAGTAGCTGCCCTGGCTGACCCCACACTGGTGGCCTACGATTCTGTCCCACTGAAACCAGGACACTTGTGAAGACGGAAGCTTTGTATGGGAAATTTTTAACATCACTGTTTTTCTTCTGCTGTTACTTATTTAAGATCATTCTTTTGTTTAAAAGTATCATTCACCCAATGACAGCTTAAGAAAAGGACAAATATCCTGGTTGGCAAGGATAACAGACTGTGCAGCCTGAAAACTAAATGAGAAGGAGACAAACTGAAAGATGGCATTCAAAACAATCTGTGAGCAAACACGCCAGTAAAGAAATATAAAGGAACCTGGCCCATTCAGGACCACAGATCTCCACAAAGTTGTCATCTGGTGGACTGCTGCTGGGCTGTAGGCAAAAAATCCTTGTTTAAATTTTAAGCTCACTGGAATACAGATGTTTTCCTTACTCTATGTATGCACACCAGGTAGCAAGAGGCAGTTAGTGCTGCTTAAATACTTAGGATGATGCATAGCATTGCAGGTTATTATTCAACCTAGAACAGGCAGTTAAAATACTGTTTTCAGAGCCACAGCAAGTCCAATACAATTAAGACGGAAAACACTGAGGAAAATGACACACTGTTAAGTCTTTTTATTAGTATTTATTGTTACTGTTATTCACTTAGACAACTCAATTACATAAAGTGATCTGTATGAAGAGCTCTGTATTGATATCGTAAGGTGAGAAAGTGTACACACCAATGGAACATTATGTAGATACAGTGAAGTAGGACCTTTGATAGAAGGGATTATTTCAAGAGCCTATGTACAAATAAAGGTAACTTTCATACTATATACAAACTTATATTCACAGAGAATATACTGATTCAGAGATACAAGAGCTTAATCTAGTGAGTAATGATCCATACACATGAAGACATGAGAAAAAAAAGGAATTTTCAGGGAGTTGCCTGGACTGGCTTCCATGGCAATGTTTGTTTGTTTGTTTGGGGGTTTTTTTAAGTTTGAAATGGGGAACTTCTTCAGACTTTTCTTACA
>NW_008591440.1:88542-113167 GCF_000691845.1 Merops nubicus | reverse complement strand
AGAGTGTGAAAACTACAAAGTGAAACAGACAAGCTAATAAAGCTTTCTTACAAAAATATCATGTGCTTGTCAGTAATAACATGCTACTATTATTTTCACATTGACAATACAGTGGCCTGAGCTTGTCATTTTAAGTGACAGAAACAATTGCTACTCATGTGAGTCAACTCCCCAGAGTCAGGATTGAAAAATTAAAACCCTGTAACGGAGATCTTAACAATGGAAATGAACACAAAACCAAGCCACTTCTCATTGGCATTACTTAATTTTGATGGGGGATTAAAAGAAATGGTCGACTTCTATTGGCTAGCCTGACCCTGAAAACTTTAATTCCCATAAAACACATGTGACAGAAATAACTTATCTCTTACAAACTTACTAAAATACACGGAGCTTCATTTACTGTGATCTCAGTGGGAGAAAGCGTTAGAGTAACAGGATGATTTAATTGCTTCTTTGGGCCTGACTCTGCAAGGATTGTACTCGTTCTTCTGGGGTGAACAAGGGTGGCAGGATTGAGCCCTTGCTGCAAAGGTGGTGTGCAGCATTTCATATGATCCCACAGGGAAGCTCAAGAGTATGAGCAAACTCCCTCTGACTAACTCACAGCTCCACTAAGGCAAAACCAGATCCTGCTTTACTGTACATTTATTTGACAGTATTTTACATTATGCCTTAAACAGAGACATGAAATGGAGTCTTTATTTCAAAATTAATGATCCCCTTATTTAGAAACCCTATACTAGTCTTCTGGGGCTTTTTTATGGCTTTCTTTTTACATTAAGACAACTATGTGACATAAAATAAAAGTAAAAAAGTAGTAAAGTGCAAGAACTTTAAAAATGCATACAAATTTCATTGTTTGGACTGTTTTTTGACGAGTAGTGAATTTACAATAAATCTGAATGAACGTACAGTGAATTTACCAACCTTGAATTACATTATTTCTTACCCGGTCTTGTCCTGGGCCACTTATGGCTCACACAGGACCAATGTGGCCAGTTGTATGTCTGGTCTACCCGTGCTCCAAGTGTTTACATGGCTTCTAGGCTGGGCTGGCCTGCACCTGGCTGGCTGGGAGCATGGGCTCAGCGCCATGCTAATGTGACTGCATGGCTTCTGGAGAAGACATGGCTTACATCCATCTGGGCAGGACGATGAGCAGGGGAATGCAGAAACTAAGGGCACCCATCCGGGCAGACAAGTGCTGAGATGTTACACACTGACAACTGACAACTAACAACACAGCGGACCTACAGGACAACTTGTCTGGACTACAGGGCTGAGGGCTGTCATCCATAGAGGACTCCTCTGCCAGATAGGTGCACTGAAATGTGTAACTTCAATCTGGAAGTTTCTCCAGTCCCAATGGAAGTAATGGATATCTCAATACTGATACGCCTGTAATTGATGGGAACAGATCCATGAAGGATTATTTTAACATTAACAAGGAGTAAAACCGACATCTCTTGGAAGTCTGGAGTGGGACTCTTCTCCACACTGTTACGTGCAAACTACTCCATTTGCTAATGTCAAAATCACTTTCTGCAGGTATGTTTCTGGCTGCCACCAAACTTTCAAGGAATAGCAAGAACACAAGAACCCCTGCTCAAAGGAATTAACCATGCTTCTTTCTCAGTTAGTTGTGCCATTGTTATTTACAAGAGGTTAAATGGTTTCCAAGAATACAAGTGAATGCATTTTTTCTCTTTGTATGTAGCTCTCAGGACAATTTTGTTTGTTATATAAGTGGATTTATGAAATATGGGAACCTAAGATAAACGCTAATATCTTTCCCAAGTTAATGGCAGAAACCTTATGGACTTCAGTGGGCCAGTTGTTGAAGAAGGGATTATTTCTTTGTTATAAATCCATCTGATACAGACTCATATTTGATTCAGAACATAAGTTATATGGACCACAAGATGCTACTTAAAGGAATTGCTGCTGAAAGAATAATAATTAAAAAACAAAACATTGTATATCCCCTTTTTCGCAAATATGTAATGAAGTAAAACACAACCAGAGAAATAATCCCTTAAGAAACACACAAACTTTAAGAATATTACTAAGCATCTATTTTTTACAGTACTTGGATTAACCATATGTTTAACCTACTGCATTGTGGACCTTCATATCCATGCACAACAGTACCATGAGTGACAGTGGCCATAAACTGCTTCTGAGTAGCATTTGTGGAAATTACAGGGTTTGACCGTTGCCACTACAAACATCAAATGACATCTAGATAAGCTTGTCACCTACTTGCTTTATGCTGCAGGAAGATTATGCAGACAGCCACATCAATTGAATAAATAAGCAGAGGCATGCAGACACAGAGAGACGGTCTGCACTACAAGAAAGCACTAGCTTCCATAAAATACTTAATTTAAAATGCATAGAGCTTTGCTGAAAGATTTTTTCCATGTATACATGTAGACTTTGAGGAAACCATCCTCATACTACACATTTTATTACCTTTTTTTTTTTTTTTTTTTAGCATTTATAGCATTTATTGCAGAGGGAGGCTGGGTTGGTTGGTTGCTTTTTTACAGCAAATACTTGTAGGACTCTTATTCTCTTCCTTAATTCCAATGAAGCTAGTGCAGAAAATCTTTAAAACCAGTTACAGTCTGACCCGTGATCCTACTCAAATGGTACTGGATATCCCTTCCAAAATCGTGTCCAACATTGGTTCTGTTCAGGTGTGATTGTGCCACAGAGAGTGGCCTATTTAACCTGAAGTTGCATTCTTATCTTACTTATTGTGTTGCCAGCTTGGTGTTGTCCTGAAAACACTGTTAGAACAAGATCTTAATTGTAACACCAATTTTTGTATTAATTACCAATTAATGCTTCATACGGATCATGCAGACAGTAACACCTATTGAATAAATGAGCACAGGCAGTTTGTGGGACCTGATGCCTAGTGAAGTCATAAGAATGCTGAAGAAAATAGAAATTTTATTTTGACTTCTAGGTGGACAATGTTGAGGAACATTCATGGATCCCACACTGTAACAGTTTACAAACAATGAGAAATGCCTTATGCTAGGAAATTTGCTGTAATTGTAAAAGAGGAGTGTCCTAAAAAGTGGTGTGCAGTTTTGGCAGCATTGAGCCTGGACAACTTATGGACATCCAGCCACTGGGTTGCAGCAGCTCTCAGCTGTTCTCTCAGCACAGTAGTTTAAAACTTTCAGACTCCTCCCACATGGACAAAAGGGGCCATGCAACCCCCTCCACCCCATTCCTCTCTTTTCTCCCCCAGCACAGCTGTTGCCCTGTAACCAAAGCATGCAAATATCCTGAAACAGCTTACGTCAGCAGTTACATAGAAAACTACCTTGGTCAATATAACCCCCTTTCACACCAGCCTCTGCAGAGAACACCACACAACTGAAATCTCTCCTGTTACTTCTGGAGGTGAGTTGCCACTAACTGCACAGTTATTCAGCAGCCCCTTGAATAATGACCTGCCTAGCAGATGCAAGGCAGTGGGAGCCATGACATGTCTCATTCCTGAGGGAAAAATAATTAATTTTAATACCTTCCAAGATAAATATGTTGATGGGGCAAGCAGAAACAGTGAAGAACTGAATCGGATATATTTTAAGACAGTATACAAATGCCCTTACAGGAGAACAACCCTTAGCCCTACACAAAAAGTTCTTTCTTCAAGCTGCCGATGCCAGCTCTGGACTGAAATATTCCAACTATGTAGGGCTTTCCATAGGTTACTCTTTCCTCCCTGCCTGCCCTCAGTGGGCTTTGCAGAGTGCATCAGAGTAATCTCACGGCTCTCAACGCCAGCCAGAGCTTTTTTTTCCATTTCCAGTGTGGGATTTACACCATATTGGCCATGAAATTATTAGGAAAAAAAAAATAAATACAGGTACTGAACAGAGATCAGAGTCTTGTCCTTCCTTGGTTTCTTGATTTGAAATTTCAGACCACTGAATACAGGCATCTTTGGATATTGTAAGCACCCATATACACAAACCTCTCTGATCCTGCACATGCGCTTTATATCTCTGTCTCATCCTGCTCATTTGGGAAAGGATCACCTGTTTAGAGCACTGCCCTAAGAAATAAAAGCATTTGGCAACTCCTCTGGGACAGATTATACTGTGGAGTCAGCCCTGTATTTTGGGGCACGTGCTTACTTTGAGCTCAGAATCTGTGTTACAGATTTCCTTTTGCAAGATGGCTGTTGTTGTCAGTAGAGGGCCCTGCAGGCATGCATATACCTATCCTTTCATTTCAGACACCCACAGAAACAAACGTTGAGGTGGGCAGCACTATTGTTAAGACAGGAGCTTAAATACACAGACAAATTTTTGCTCACAGTGAGAGAAGCTCAAATTAAAAGCACTAAGAAGCAAGAGAGGTTGTGAATGTGTGGTTAAGATACAATACCGATTCTGAATGTAGCTAGGACTGAACACCTTAGGACAAGACGTGAGCAGCAGACATTGTAACTCCTAGTTTTCTTGCTTTTTTTTCATTAGTATCTCACTTTTTTCTTTATAATATCACACAATATTAACATTTTAGTAATTTTTAATATGTATTTTTTACTGTTTTCTCTAACATTGTTTTCTGTCGAATCCTTACTCTCTAATCAGATACTGTTATATACAAACACATATAACAGGAAAACAGTAAAGGACAAAGGGGGTAAGTGAGAAGCAAACAGCATGGAACACATAAAAACAGACAAGACAAAATGTGCTGAGCCTTCTGTTACACAGCTGTGAGCGTGGCTTTGCCATTGTGAGCACTATATGAGCACAAAAAACAATGTTGGAACTGGTCACAGAAATGCACTGAAACTTCATGAAATCTAACTGCACAGAAGACTTGAACAAACAAACAACAATTATCTGAAATAACTTCTTAACACCTATCCCAGTCCTCCCATTTTTATTTTTATTTTTTTTTATCATCCAAACTACAGGAAAGATGAACATTTCAGTGCTTTCTCCCTCCTCATTTTTTGTTCTAGGTTTGGACCTTCTTCTCCCAGATATTCAGTAAGAGTATTGCATTTTTACTCCTTCATGGAGTAAAAATGACATCCACACTACAGCAATACTGAAAATTTTTCATGGTTTCCTGGAGCTCCATGATATTTAAATTGTTAGTTTATCATACCTAGTTTCAAGATTTATATGAGCAAATATGAACTGCCCCAGCTTTGTACATCAGCTGGGGCTCTCTTTCAGCAATGGCTATATGTAGCTGTGAAGGTCCTTATGCTCCAAGTAATAGTGAAAGATAGCCTGTAAAACATATATCCACTTCAGCAGTTAGGCTGCCATTTTACAACTACTTCTATTTTCTGCATTAAATACTCTGCATAAGCAAATTAGCCTTTTTCTTCTAGCACAAAAAGCCAAACTCGTAACAATAACAGCATCTGAAAGCCATGGTACTGTTGTTGGTATTGCTGCATTAGAAAAAATGTTGGGTTCCCATAGTAGTTGTATGATCTCTCTGTATGCTGTGTTGCTATTAGAGAAGAAAGAGTATCCCCATTTTGGTCTTTGCACGTGAATGCAATGAAAAACTGCACCAGTTACAAAACGGCCAGGCAGTGTGGCCCCTTCCGTGCCAGAGCCAAAGTTTCTGGAATTTGAAGAGTTTTGCAAAATGTAGTACACCACCACTACCATCCTGCTGATTCCCTTTACACACCTGTGATGCAGAGGATCAAACCACTCATGAACTCCCTGGCTTTGCCGAAATCCTGTCACACAAATCCACTTAGAAGAAGAGACATGCGAGCTCTTCCCTGTCTGTGACTCATGCACTCTCTGTACGCTTTCCACACACGAGTTTCAGCAGGTTATCAGAAGAATCTCACACCGGGAGGTGTGGGGGGCGGTGCCTCCACAAAGTCAGTAGTAGCATTCCCCTTAGAAGCCGAGAGAGCTTTCAGAACTGAGCACACCGTGTGTCTGTTTATGCTACTGCAGAGAAGTCTGTGGGCACGCTCCGCGCGGGGGAAGCAGTAGCTTTCACTGTGTCCGTGTGTGCACAGCATCGCCGGTTCTGAGCAGCGAGGATGCCCTGCAGCAGGCAAAGAAAACCTCAGCACAGCGGGACTCAGCCCCTCACGCGTGACTGCACTGTCCAGCAGCGGTCATGCTTCAGCTCCGAGATCCACTCTTCAAAATTGAGGGAGAGGAAATTTACAAATCCATGGGTAATTCTCATAGAAGCCTTCCATTGTGTTTTTTTGCCGTTTCATTTTGATATATATTTTTTTTTCTTGAATAAATACTTCCCCCCCCCTTTCCTCGAGAAACAGTAATTTCCACTAGATGGAGACAGGACACTGGATAACTTTGTCCTCCAGCAGGACACTGACAATCAGGAACACAAAATAAAGCCCAAACATGAGAAAGCCCAGGATTTTATTCATCTTCCACTTGCAGAAAGCGATGGAGAGGATGACAAAGAGCAGCATGATGAAGAGGAGGACAATCGCACAGAACAGGCCATTGCTGCTGACTGTCACTGGGGCAAGGCTGTTAATGACAGCGTACAGGAGCCATGGAAGAGGAAGGCTGTTAAGAAACAGAAAAACAAATATGAAACATTGCAGAGGTGCAGAAAGGGGTGTTAGAAAATTTCTGGAGGCGTTTCAAAATACAGTCAGAGTCTTCCTCCATAAAGTGAGGCAAGAAGAGCATCAGCTCTTCTAGTATGTACATAAATCTGTCAGCTTGCTCATGGTTCTCAGGGAGAACACATGGGACTTAGGGTCCCCACTCTTCCACCAGTACATTGGTGAATTATATTTTCCCCTGGCTGACAAATCACCTGTCTGTGAGCAGGAAGATTCTTTTAATTTGTTTCTGGATTTTAGATCATCTATGGAAGAATCTAATTCCATTCTTTTTCCAAGAGCCTCCATGACAGGAAGGTGGGTTGCAAAAAGACATGTTCTTGCCATGAAGAACCAGCACTCTGCAAAGCACTGCCCCCAGAATATGGCCCATAAAAACCTGGGTCCACATTTAGTGTATAAACCTGCATTAAAGTCTGAACTTCAGCTGAACTCCAGCTTAATTTCTATTTCTGTAATTGCTGTCATTGCATTTCTCATCTCTGATGCCACAGAATGAGACAACATCCCTCTGGAAGATGTCAAGCTGAAATAAATATTTAAGCCAATGATCAGAGCTTAGCAGGCTTAAAAGCATGAAGAGAGCTGTCAGAAGCTCACAATATTCAAATTTTGATTAAGCAGCTAAAGAGAGAATAATTTATTACACCTCAGCACTAACCACATCTGCCTACAGCTCAGTTGTGCTATTTCTGTTATTTGTACACGAGCTCCAGCAGCCTGGTTGAGGACAAAAACATTTCCATTGGTAGGAAGACTGAAAATTTTAAGAAAAGTAAGAAAGCACTGTAAAAGAAAAAGTTTTGTAATGCACTTTTAGGTGCTCTAACTAGAAGCACAGGGCAGTGAATCATGTTTTTATGTATTTTAAAGGTCTGCTGCCTATAGATATTATTTCAAACACTTCATGCTTCTGGATTAATAGAAAAAAGTGGTCCAGTTTTTCTGCTGAGTCTGAAGTGACTGTCATTAGCTAACAGATGGAGTAGAAAAGCCACTTACTATCCACTCTGACTTCAGGATCTCTTTTTGTACCTGTGGAGTTGCTGGTATATTTTCAGCAGCAAAACCCATGATCTGTTCCATGACCGGGCTGTTCGGTACTATACCTGTGACTAGCCCTGTTTTTCTGCATATGTAATAGCAAGAAACAACCAAAGAAGGGGAAACTGAGAGTGTGGACATGATTCTCAGTGCCTCTATCCTGTGCTAAAGATGAGAATGTGGAAATGATACAGACAGAGTTTGTCTGTATTATTTCCTACACACTTCTGAAACACCAAGTTATAAATTATATTTCTGGACCTGATCTAGCTTGGTCTCAAAAGGTCAAAAAGGAATTTGAATTCCAGCCACCTGCCACACATCATTATCCTAGAACTGCTGTGAAGCAGTAAATAGCACATTTCTGCACAATCTTACATTGCTTAACATTGTCAGAGCTATGCAACGGGTCCTTTGTGCTAACAGAGAATTGGCTTGTAATTAGGGACTTGCCAGGTATATAAAAAAATCACAAGTCAACAACAGTCTAAATGAGCTACACAAGAAAATGACTTTCTGTCCTTACTGCAGCAAACATGTTGAATACTGCAGAGACAGTGAATTGTTCCTGATCATCATTTATAAAGAAAGCTCTAGTATAACCAGGAGTGGTAGCACAAGCAAACAACAGCAACCTGACAAAATCATAAAGAGCTTCACAAATTCCTTCTTGGAAAAATGCTCTTGCATACTTTTTTAAAGTGCAATTCACTTGTCTAGGTTGCTCTGCAGCAAAAGAATTGGGCAACCAATTTGTAAAAAATTCTGTCATGCAAATGTCTATAGACTTCTGAGTACTTGAAATAGTAACACCCAGTGCATATTTGCATCACTCCTTTTTAAGCACCAATGGGAGAAAATTGTTGTTGGCAAAACCTCAGTAAAACCACGGTAACATGCTAGGAACAAAAGACTTGTCAAAATACACACAATTTTCTTTCTGTAGGACTTACCCCACTGTGATGTCAAATATGTTGCTTCCAACAGAACTGGATACAGCCATATCCCCCAGACCTTTGCGTGCTACAATAACACTGGTAATAAGGTCAGGAATGGATGTGCCAGCAGCTAGAATAGTCAATCCCATGATTTCTTCAGTAATACCAATGGTCTCTCCAACCTATAAGGATTTAAGCAAAAACAGAAAAAAAAAATCCTGTGGTGAAGAAATGCCTTCTGCTGTAAACCTGTTTAACTAGGAATGTTACCCTGGATCTTGCCGACTATCTTGAAGAATACAGGCAAGAGTGGAGAATTACTAATTTTCAAATATTTCCACACTTCAGGAAAAGATAAGATTGTCAAACAGTACCAGTAGGTATTGACAAAGGGTTGCTGATGGCTTCAATGTTACCAAAAAAACCAAGTCCTGTGATCAGGACGACAACAGCTCTCCATTTACCGAGTAGTGGTTTACTTCACCCATGGTTGCAGCTTCTAAAATAAAACACTACTCAAAATGAGATAGATGATGAACTCTGATTCTAAATGGTCTCCCATGGTGCAAAACACAATGCAGGGCTTGCATTTTGTAACAGTGCCTCCTTACCTGATGTGCCCACCAGACCATTAAGTAAGAAAAAAATGCAATCCAGCTGATAGAGCCAAAAAATGTGAAAGGAAAAAACTTCTTTGAACCCTGAAACAGAAACAAAGAGAAACAGTGAACACTGATATTGAAGACTGATGTGCTGTACTCTTATTTGCTTCTCAAGATGAGACTGGCTTCTCATTATTTCTGATCACCTATTTTGACCAACTATTCTGGTCATCATGAGATAATAAAAATAAATGTCAGGAATGATAATAAATTGACTCCCTACACTGGTATATAGTTACCTATGCCTCATTTTTTCCAACTGCTTCAGCTGTAAAATAACACCACCTAACCACCTGTATGACGAAATGGTAATTTTTGTGTTGTCATTTGCATAATACTCTGCTATGCTGTGTTTAGCTGAATAGTGGTTTGACTTCTAAATTTAGTAACAACTTCATGCTTTTTCAGAATGTTTTCAAATTGCTAAAACAGGTGCCCATACCTTTCATTCATACATCAAGAACTTTGTGCAACTGCTTTCCCAATCAGCCAGGGCAGCTGGTCTGAGCTGGCTTACGGGTGCATCCCATACCATGAACTAGCACCACAGCATAGGTGTTGTGGGAGCACATAGGACTACAAGGCTTTCCTTGAACATCACTCTTGGAGACAAAATACCATTTGGACTTTGCCAATTCAGCTTGCACAAGCCATCATAAAGGCCTTCGTTGTTTGGTTGGTTGGTTGGTTTTTTTTAGGAACTGATCACCAAGGGTGGCTGTGGATTAGGAGTTCCTTAGTGAATTAGCCATTAGCCCTCATCATGCAGGAATGACCCTGTCTTTTGTCAGCTGAACTAGAAAACAGTGAAGGTCGTCTGCAGCTGCTTGAAACTGTGTGGACTTTCTGCTGATACAAATGGCATGAGAACAGGTCACTACTAATGGGAAAAAGGTAAAGTCAGCAATGGCAATTGTGCACATTCATCTACAGGATGGGACAATTACAAGGTCCGTATCTGCTCTAGCAGCAGGTGCAGCTGTAGGCTGTGCTGCAGAACACTTACTCACTCCCTGTGGGCACGGTGCATAATGTTATATATATGCCCTCCTGAAAAAGGAGCTCATAAATATTGACTAACATGACCTATACAGCTCTGTAATTGAATATACATGAATGCACATTAGAGATGGTACAAATTTAACAATGCTTCCAGAATGCCTCATATATAAAAATACCAATTGAACTTCTGTTGGAGTAAGACAATCATTCTAGCAGGTGTTTTAAATGAATGATTTTAAAATAGAGCCATAAACAGCCACAATTGACACCTGGAAACAGCAATTTTTTCTATTTTTTTTACTAAATATCTAGCACTTCTTTTTTTACCATTCTTAGTAGTCATCTCTTTCAGCCATTTTTGTCTTCATGGTAAAAATGGGAATTTCCTGGCAATTCATATGGTAAATAAGATGATGAAGCTATAAGCTTGTTGCAGTTAGTCACAAAATCTACAGAGGACCTCCTAGCAATGCAATTTGAGTAATCACTATACAGCACTCAAGAAATAAGCATGCAATGGCTTACACAAAACTAATACTGTACTGGCCAGCTCTCTGTTAGTGTGATTATATTTACCAAACGGTTCTTGCAAAATAATGAGACACTACCTTTCTGAGTCAGACTTCCATAGAATTTGGATGGCTAAGGACTGCGAGTCAGTGACTTTGCATCATGTGTATTCCTAGCCTGTCTTAGCCAATCCTCTCCCAGTAAAAATAACTGATAAATAGCAGTTCAAGACTAAGAGTACTTTAGTAGGCTTAGCAGTTTAATTGCCTGTTTCAAAAAGGTGAACGTTTAAACTCAAAAAGGGCAAAATCTAAAGCTTGTACATGTTACAGGTGATGAAATCAAGAACGGACTCCATAGACACTGCTGTATAATTTGCATATAGATTAAATTTTAAAAAAGCAGTAATGAGAGTGCTGATTCTATTTCAGATGCTGGGTTTTATTTCTAGAGTATAATAATAACCATGCTTATTTTGTAACTAATGACAGCATTATTTAGAGATTTTCCTCACTGCAGCTCTTGGAAATACAGAGGGCTGCCAAATCCAAGCATTTTCCTGGAAGAATTAGTCAGAAAGAGCACACAGCAATACTTCTCTCCTCCTTTCCTGGTAGCTGTTGTGATCGTTACCTTGTAAAGACAGACAGCCCAGTTTATTACCAATTGGTTCTGTTGTGGTCATGGTAACAGACAAATGAGAAAAGCCATGGCTCATGCAGTTCATATGCTATTCTCTTTTAACAAAAGATAAAGAATTTTGTTGCTTCACTGTAGATTGGTTGGACTGGTCCTGTTTCTGTCTGTCAGCAACCATGAGGACATTCTTCTTGGTACATTTTTGTATTGTTTTCGTGCCATTGTCTGAAAAACAGGACTTTAAGTGGCAAGAACCACCCAAGTATAAAGGTGTTTCTTCTAAGAGCCTGATCCTGAAAAATAATGAGTGCTTAATAATTTGCAAAATAACTGTCTTAATTTTAGGCAGTATTATTACCAACATCTTTACCTTTAACCTGAATGAATCATATGTTTCTCTCATACATAAATTTATCTGCATTGCAAGCTTTGATTTTACTTTCATACTTGACAGTGCTTAAATCTGATTACTCAGAACCTGCTCCTGTAACTGGATCTGTGCAGGAACATCTTGTTCTTGTCCCCTTGGTAACAGTGCATCTCTGTATGGCAACAAGAGTTCATGTGAAGTTGTACCTCTTCACTAGTAATGGGAATTTGCAGTGATACAACGAATCAGCCTCATGTAGGTCCAGTGACAGCAGGACTGGAGTCCCCATAGCCACTTTTTTCCTGGTCAATAACACAGAAGGATGGACAATGCAGTATGGCTATGACAAAAGAGATGGTGTGCAATATCTGCCACTGACCCACTGGGCAACATTGATCACATAATTCTTCTTCCAATATCCCTTACTGCAGGAGGGGGACAATTAAATGTGGGGCGTTTACAGAGCCACTGGGGAAATAAGCTATTAGTACAGGAAAGATACCCTGTATTATACAAAGCATTTGAACAAAAAGTCAGGTACAAAGTTCTCCAAGGGCACACTTACCTCTGATGTGCTACCAACATTACCGATCTTACGGTAAGGATTTTAATACATACTGTCTTAAAGTGAGCAGGTATTATTAAGGCACTAAACACACATGAAGCCATGTCAGCTATTGAATCAGTGGAAAGTTAGCTGAACTAATGCAGAATCGACTCTAAGTGTATAAAAATCTGCATATGCGTGCGCTAGAGTATAATAAGGCAGCAAATATTTTGCTAACTTTATAGCCAGAGACCTTGTATACAAAATAATTTTTCTAGAGCTTCTGTGTATCATGGAGCTAAATATAGCTTGGTATAGTACACCTGCACTCAGTCAAACCATCTCCATTACACGAAGATAAAATACACTTTAGAAAAGAGACTCTAGGAAGAAAAGAGAACTCATTTTTGAAAAGTGGACACCCACAGAGGATGCCAAAGGCTCCATATGGTCTATCAAATCACTGTATAGCACACAAGTGTTCGTTTTATATATCCACATGCTAATCTGAGCATCCTGATGCAGAATTCGGGTTTCTGAATAAAATTACCACGTTTGCAAATCAAGCTCCTGATGGTAGGCCTACTTACAAAATCTACTTAAGTATTATATTAGGTTTGTTTCAACTTTTGCCTCAGAGATTTCATAGAAAATTGTTTCATAATGCACATGCTGAGCTGTGATATTGGGTTTTGTTTTTTGTCAGGAAGGGAACTGTGCGGATGGCCCACAGGCATACATGAGAATATTTCAGAGGCAAACACACTAATGAAGTGTCCTTGAAAAGTTAGATAGTTTATGCAACCATCTGGTTAATTCTTTGACAGCAATGTCAAAAGCAAACAGCCTGTCATACTGTTACAGCCTGTTATCTCTTCTGTTATTACTACGTGTAATTACAAATCAAATTTATTTTACTTCTGTATAAAAAGCTACTCCTTCCAGTGAATGATATTTTAAAACTGTTGCCCGTTGACATATAGCATATAGAACGATGCTTGTCTTTTGTGGAATGGCAGGGTGTTTTACCTGTAGATTTCATAGCATCACAGAATCATAGAATCCTTTAAGTTGGAAGGGACCTTTAAGATCATCAAGTCCAACCATTGAGCCATTAGGGCTCTAAAGTCCTCTGCTAAAACAGATCAGAATCTGTCAGGGTTGGAAGGGACCACAAGGGTCGCCCAGTTCCAACCCCTCTGCCATGAGCAGGGACACCTCCCACTAGATCAGGCTGCCCAGAGCCTCATCCAGCCTGGCCTTAATGACCCCCAGGGATGGGGCCTCAACCACCTCCCTGGGCAACCCATTCCAGGGTCTCACCACTCTCATGATGAAGAACTTCTTCCTCATGTCATTTCAGCATGCCAGTTCTGTTGTGAACAATACTAGTGTTAATAATCACATGCAGCATCACACAGTTGCATGCAACTTTCTGAGGTACTCGCTTTCCAAAACTATTATTGTAACAACTGTTCTCATTTGTATGGTACAGAATATTGGATAAGGCTACATGTCTATTGATGTTAGCTTCAGATTTTCAAAATGCAAAATAATGCACATACTTATTTCTTAGCAGTACTTGCTCATTTTGGGCCAAATTATGGAAAAAAAAATACAAGGACGGTTCTGAATGATAAAAGGAGGGCATAAATACAGAAATAAACAATCTTGAAATTCATGGTGAATGCTCTCTGTTTTACCAAACAAGAAGTGTTTATCAGAGTTGTTTGAAAACTTTAAGAAAATGTCAGTTTATATCCTTTGAGAAACCTATATCTAAAAACAAATCAGAGGTCTTATTTTAGCTTGTTTCTTGCACGGAATTTCAGTTTTTCAGTTTGTGGGAGGAGGAAAAAGAAATTCAGGGTGTTGATTTATAACCTTACAATCTGTGCATTTCTCTCTTGCAGCAGTTTTAAATCTATTTTTGATCCAGAAAGGAAAAGAGATTGAAACACTGCTAAATAATTTTTTCAGCTCTTGACTTCTTTTTACTTTCCATGAGCCTCCCCAAGTCAGGTATATGTGAATATAAAAGTGGTAAACTTGTTACAAGAAGCAATTTGTAATAGTAATTAGTCTTACATCACTTCAAGATGTGTTTGGGATAAAACTAGCAAGCACTTTACACAGAGAAGGACTTACAGGTCTTGTTCTGGTATGAAAATTAAAAGATGACAAGTAAAAGTCAAAGGTCCAGTAGAACATGCATTTATAAGAGAAATACATAACATTATTTTTGAACCACAGAGAAAATTTGGACAGTTTAAAGTGTTTCCAGTCTGCACTGGAAGTGCAGTGTCTCCATTGCAGATGAAGACACATCCTCACTTACATGATATCCAGTGGAGATCTCAAAATGGAAACATGAAGGCCCTGAAGGGGTTTTAAGAACTTTCACTTTGTGTCATAAAATACTAGTGAATATGAATGACAGTCTTTATAGAGCTATTACAAACCAGTTGCTCATAATCACCCATTTGAATATTTGAAGATCAATGTGGTCTGCTCTTCAAAGAAGAAACTAAGAAAAAAATCCATTAATTCTATTTTTACATAAATCCACTACAGTCTCTTTTTGGCATTTAGCCAGGCTGCCACCCTGTTGTGCAGAACACGCTGACTTACAGCAACAGTTACTTACAGGATTTCTGACGTCTGGGAGGGAAGCCCATAGTGGAAAAACAATGGGAAATACAAGAAGGTAGGTGAGCTGCTTGCGTGGGGTGTCAGGCCAGGCCAGGCTGAGAGGCTGGTCCTCATCATCTTCATTCTGTAAAAAAAATCCACAGTGAGCAGAATACTGAAGTGGACGGATGAGGCTAGGGATTCTTTAAAGAGGAGTCCTGAGAACTGTGCTGTGGGTCAGTGGGAACCCATGGAGTCTGAAGACATTGCATTAGCACCACACCTACCTAAGCACATTAGCTAGGACACAGTAAAAGGATTCCGGCCAGGCTGTAAGGTATCCCTGCAGCACAGCCTGCCTAGGACACACGTGTCTCTATGCTAACAGGGATGCTGGTCACTTGGGATGCTCAGAGCAGGGTGATGCCTTCTTCTTTCAGGGGAAACTTGTGCCTCTGATACATCTTCCCACAGGCTCTCGCTTGGAACATGGGCTGCTCTAGTCAGTGATCAAAACTGGTCTGAACTGCATCAACCTTGGCCCCACAGAGAGATGTGTGTGTGTTCATACACACAAACATATGTGGTTAGGGAAATGCTGGGAGGGAGGCTGGACTTGATGGTCCTGGAGGTCCTTTCCAACCATAGTGATTCTATGATTCTATATACACATATATAAATAGAAATAGATATGCGCATATATATATATATGTAAACATACACCTCAATTTTAATTTTAAAATTTTGTGAGTAACTTTTAAAGTTAGTATTTGAGATACAGATGTATATGTATTTTCTTGTTTGTAGGACCACAGGATAATTCAGGCTGGCAGGGACCTGGGGAGCTCCCTTGCTCAGGCACAGGGGGTCAGACCAGGCTCCCAGGGCTCTGCCCAGTCGAGCTTAAACCACCAAAGATACAGATGGGCCATTCTTCCTGGACCCTGGCTCCACCGCTGAGCCATCCTCAAAGGGAAAAGGCTTCTCCTTATCTCCAGCCTGAGCCTCTTGCCTTTAGACCAGCCACAACCCAGCAGTCTTCTGAACTTCGTGCTAAAACTAAAGAAAGACATTCCTCCCCTATTTGTGTGTGACTGATTTTCACATTCATCTCTCATCTCCTTTTATACGTATGCTGCTCACCTGTCATCTCTACTACATAGAGTAGGTATATAGGGACCTTCTCCCACAGCAGTAAACCTTTTGGCTACCACAGACTTCTCTTTCCTTAGACTGCTTCTGCTAACAAAACGGAGCCCTCTCAGACTGCTACAGAAAGAAACCAAAGTGAGCACAATGCAGCCTTTTGGGTGCATATATTAAAATAAAATCTTAACTTTTAACATAGGTAGGCAATTTTTCCAGAATTGCACATGGATGTAGCTTATGCCACAGAATAAGGCAACATGAAAAGTGGCCTAAAAGGTTCTTTCACACAGATGTGCGTAATGCAAACCTTGGTAAGTCTATGAAAGGATTCCTAGACAGCTCAGTGAAAGATAAAGAAGTAAAAAAAAGAAAGTATTTGGTGAAAAATGTGTTTGTTTGAGACCATGAGAGGCATACAATTACTCCTTCATGTAGTGTTCTTGTTTTCTTTTGCAAAAAAGATAATAATTGAGAATTCAGTCTGCTCTGTAGTGCACAAGTTGCTTTTTCCAGGGATTTATAATACAGGTTTCTTGTCAACAATTGTCCTGTCTTAAGATTGCCTAAAGCTTATGACAGTGCTATAAGCAGCAGTCATTTCAATGAACATCAGTTATTTTTTAATAAGCAAAACAGTTACTGATGAAATGTCACTGTATGTTGGTATTGTTCATAACATGTTCTACTTACTGCTAATTTTGATTGAAGAACTGGTCTTAATTATTCCAGTATTATGAACTCCTGAAATGCTCAGCTCCTCAGCTACCTGAACTGATTAGTACCTATAGAAGCAAGCCCAGCTCTTAGGTCAGGCTCTTCCATCATGTCTTTATCACCAGACACCAATGGACTGCAAGCAAATCCCCATTTAACTCTTGACACCTAGAGAGGGTGCAGCTACTGTGACAATTATGTGTTGACAACAACAAATGGTAATATTTTGTTGAGTCCTACACTTTGTGAAACTCCCAAGTTGCAAGACTGTAAGATGACAGTACAGTGAACAGATCATAATAGGTATAATCTAACATTAGAAGATTTTAAAAATGGGCACAGGCACAATTTGTGACACTCCATACTGTACTTAAGAGGCTTCTGAACTCCTTTAAGAGCTTAGCTTTTGCCTTTAGCTTTCATCTCTTTACCAAAGCAGGCAGATGATTTGTACTTCACTGGTGTAATCTATTGAGGCCTGACTTCTCGGGGACTGGACAGGTGCAGGAATTTTTGGGGCTACTTCCTAAACCCCAAACCATTCTTTTTCCTGTCTGGCTGATTTTTCCCACCCCAACAGCATCTATCTGATGTGGGTGCTCAGCTTTGAAATATGCCGACTGAGGTAAGATTTGAGCACAAAAAGACTATTGAAGGGTTGCCTAGGTAACTCTTTCTGAGTGGCCTGTGTATAACTCAAGCAGCAGACTCAGCTGGAATAAAACTCCATAAATGACTCCTTCATAAACAGCACTAACAACAAAGTACTTCCTGAACTGCCATCCGTAGACATTAGCTGTGATTAACAACTGTGTTTAATCACAGGAAAAGCTTTACGTAGGTCTGAGTTTTCATGAGTCTGCAAAATACAAGGGAAGGAATCCTTAAGTTGGCTTATGCAGCACTGTGCCAGTACACACCATATTTGAACACCGGGTCTCATGATGGTCTCTCTATGTGTTGAACAGCATTGAGCCTGCATGAGCACACAGACAATGTGGAGGCTGTAGCAAAGGACCAGAAAGAATTACACATGGAGATTGCAAGATGTCTCCTGAGAGACCTTGATTGGTGTGTCTGAGAACTTTTCACCTCCAGGCTGTAGTGGTTCATCCCTCTCTCCAAGACAACTATCCCCAAAGCTATAAGGCCAAACTTGAGCTCACAGTGCAGTAGGGCAAAACACTTTTTCTCACTAATTTAACACCATGATGCATTACAGATGCTACAGACTGGTTCTCCATTTCCTACTTTGTAACTTGGAATCAACACCTGATTTTCAAATCCTGACCTTCCAAAAATCAGTGGAAGTAAGGAAGTTCAATATATTTGTAAATCTGGCTTCCATTAAATTCAAACCAGTGTTGAACGATCTGCTGAGGTAGAAGACATGAAAGGGAAATAGCTTTGGCAGATATAAACCCATGAAAATCTGAGTGTCATGCTCTGGACCAAGCAGCATTGATCCCAAGTGCACTGACACAGCACAGATTTATGCAAAGATGGCATGCACTGTCTGTTGCTCCAGCCTATCTGCATCGTATACACTGAATATGCATTCTTACACTTTGTGGAAACTAAAACTATAGTTTTGATTTACTTTAGTCTGAATGATGAAAACTTGGTACTTGCAATATTCAGTATAATTCCCTTCTTAAAGATAAGAACAACATAATGATAACACAATATATCACAGCTCTTCTGTATTTCCACATCTGTTTTGGTGACTAGTCAGTAAGGGATGTCCAATGAACATAGAAGTGAACAGTTTACAAACATCTGTTTCAGACAGTCTTTAAAGACATCAATACAGTTCCCAATACTGTTCATCAGTACAGGCAGAAATAACTGGCACCAGTATCACTCTCTCTTAACTAGCATGATCATCTGAAGACCTTTTCCTAGACTGCATTTAAAGGTTGATGCCTAGTAGGTAATAGTGTTAGAGAGGACAAAGTCGTGTAAAATCTGAAATTTTTTATTATATGGTAAGAGTGACTGGACTACAAAAATAGAAACAGCCACATTAATTCAGACCAAAGGCCCATTTACACCAGTATTTTGCTTCTGGCAATGGTCAGACACAGGGACTCAGGGAAGAAGTATTGGAATGTGGTGTATTTGTTCATCTTCCACAATTCATAGAATCACAGAATCATTTAGGTTGGAGAAGACACATAAGATGATTAAGTCCAGCTGTAAAACTAACACTGCCAAATCCATCACTAAGCCATGTCTGTAAGTGCCACATTTACACATCTTTTAAATACCTCCAGGGATGGTGACCCAAGCAGTTCTCTGGGCAGCCTGTTCCAGTGCTTAACAACCCTTTCAGTGAAGATTTTTTCCTAATATCCAACCTAAACCTTCCCTGGCACAACCTGAGACTTTTTCCTCTTGTTCCATCACTTGTTAGTCAGGAGAAGAGACCAACCCACACTTCACTACAGCCACCTTTCAGGTAACTGTAGACAGTGATAAGGTCTCCCCTGAGCCTCCTTCTCCCCAGGCTAAGCAACCCCAGTCCCCTCAGCTGCGCCTCATAAGACTTGTGCTCTAGGCCCCACACCCAGCTTGGTTGCCCTTCTCTGGACTCACTCCACCACCTCAATGTCTTTCTTGTAGTGAGTGTCCCAAAACAGAAGAGTATTCAAGATGCAGCCTCAACAGTGCCGAGCACAGGGAGGCAATCACTGTGCTCGTCCTGTTGGCCACACTGTTCCTGATACAGACCAGGATGCTGTTAGTCTTTTTGGCCACATGGGCACATTGCTACCTCATATTCAGGAGGCTATCAAACAACAACACCAGGTCCTTTTCCAGTATCACTTGAGCTTTCCAGCCACTCAACCTCAGGTCTGTAGCACTGCATGAGGTTGTTGTGACCCACGAGCAGGACCCAGCACCTGGCCTTGTTGAACTTCATACCACTGGCCTCAGGCCATTGATCCATCGTGTCCAAGTCCCTCTGTAGAGTCTTCCTACACTCAAGTAGATCAACACTCCTGTTCAACTTGTCAACTGCAAACTTACCGAGGGTGCATATGATCCCTTCACATCACTGATAAAGATATAAACAGAACTGGCTCCAACACTGAGCCCTGGGAACATCACCTGTAACTGGCTGCCAACTGGATTTTATCTCTATTCACGACAACTCCCTGTATAACCTCATGGCATCCTTGCAGTTCTCCTGAGTTGCCTGCCTCTTCTTCCAAAGATCATAAACTCTTCTTTTTCCCGAGTTTCAGCTGAAGCTCTGTTCAGCCTAGTTGGTCTTGTCCCCCACCAGCTGGATCATCTTTTGGCACATAGGGACAGCCTACACCTTTAAGATCTCCTTCTTGAGGACTGTCCAGCCTTCCTGGACTATTTTGCTTTTCAGAACTGCCTCCTAAGGGATTCTGTCAAGCATGCCCCTAAACAGGTCAAAGTCTGCCCTCCAGAAGCCCAAGGCAGCAGTTCTGCTGACCCCTCTCCTTACTTTTCGGAGAATCCAAAACTCAATATCATTTCACGATCACTCAAGATGGCCTTCAACCATCACATCACCTACAAGTCTTTCTCTGTTTGCAAACAGCAGGTCCTGCAGGGCAAGTTCCCTAGTTGGCTCACTTGCCAGCTGCGTCAGGAAATTATCTTCCACGCTATCCTGGAACCTCCTTAACTTTTTCCTCTCTTCTATATTGTATTTCTAGCAGACATCTGGTAAGTTGAAGTTGTCCGTGGGAACCAGGGCTAGCAATTGTGAGACTTCTCCCAGCTGCTTGTAGACTATTTCATCTGTGTCTACATCCTGGTTAAGTGGTCTGTAACAGACTGGTACCATGGGATCCGCCTTATTGGTCTTCCCCCAGATGCTTAGCCACTCGACCCTTTCGTCATCACTGCAAAGCTCTAGACAGTTATTAGACTCCCTAAATCACAGAGGTACCTCACTGCCTCTCCTTTCTTGCCTCTTCCTTATGAGGAGTTTATAGCCATGCATTGCCATCCATTGCACTACTCCAGTTGTGTGAGCCATCTCACCATGTTTGTGTGATGACATCGTAGTTTTCTAGCTGCACAAGGGCTTCCAGCTCCTCCTATTTGCTGCCTATGCTGTGTGCATTGCTGTAGATGCACTTCAGTTGGGTTACTGATCCTGACACCTTTTCCTGGGGAGAAGCCCTAATGTCTACGTGACTGTTCTCAGACAGTTCTGTGTTTTCTAACATATAAGCAACCCTTGCCTCTTTGCTGCCATGTGGACCTCCAGCCCCTACCTTCACCAAGTAGGCTGAGGTGCTGAGCACATTAAGTACAGGGGCATTTCAAATGTGCTCCAGTGTAGTCAGCACACTGTGTAGCAGCCTGAGGTGCGCTGCTAGCACATTGTCCCCCAGATGCTGATATGCCTCCCACAGGCTTACCTCTAGCAAGCCTGATTCTATCTCTTACCCCCTTCAAATCTAGTTTAAAGCTCTTTCAGTGAGCCCTGCTAACTCCTGCACAAAGATTCTTTTTCCTCTTTGAGACAGATGTACCCTGTCTGTTGCCAGCAGGCCTGGTGTCATATAGACCAACCTATGACCAAAAACCCCAAAACGCTATTGGTGACACCAGTCTTGGAGCCAGTTATTGATCTGCTGGGTCTTCCTCTTTCATGCCTCATCATTTCCTGCAGCTGGAAGGACAGAGAACACTCCTTGTGCTAACCTTTAACCAGTTAAGGTACCTTGACCAGTCATTAAAGGTTTAGACATAGGCTGCACTACATCTTCCTATGTAATAGTAATGAATGTGTTTCTATGAAATTCTCATTAGCTTTCATAATTCTTTCCACTCTTTATTTATGGCACACTCATTTTTTCTTGCTTGTGCTTGGGACTGTCTTTTTGTAACATATAGATTTGCAGTGCTGAATATCATGTACATACTCCTGCTTAGATGGGATGGATGTGACACCCTAGCACATATTAATGAATACTGATAACCAAATGCTCCCTTTACATATTCTATAGGAGTTAATGAGATAGATCTTTAAACTACAAAAAATAGTTAAGACTCCTTATTTTCAAGAAATGATATTAGAAATGTTGTTTTGCTCTGTGTTCTCTTGTACGTCTGTAAGAAATATTTTCTTTTAAACCAATCTATGTGTGTCTATAAACCTATTCTTGTTACTTCAGTTCTTCTTCTATGTAGCTCATTACAAACAATGAAAAAACCACCAAATCTCTGGTCGCTCCATCTTTCACAAATTCCTAATCCAAGAACATCTATCTAATACTTGTCTGTAATCCCTCAGAAAAAAATCTCTTAACTGTTTTGCTCAGGACTAGTCTGACAATTTTTCCTATTCTCCTCAGAAAATTTTTCCAGACAGAGACAATGATAAAGTTTTTCACATTATATAAACAATACAAACATATGGTGACATTTCATCAATAACTATTTTGTTTAAAAACATCTTACAGCAAACTTTGTCTGCCAAAGTCACAATGCAGTCACTGCTTCTAGCAAATATCAGAAAATCATTGTCTACATGGATTCTTACACCCATATTATCTTAGGAAAAACAGTTGCTTTTCTGACATAACATCAAACTGCATTTTTATACTGCTTCCTGACAGTAGGACAAAATAGAAAACGAGTACAATGAATCACCTCAAACTTCTCTGTCATACTGAATCTGTCACTATTTACAAACTAGTCTGTATTGCTATAGCATGAATTATAAATATCATATTCTGAAGATTATTCTGTTAGCCCAACTAAGCTGAAAAGCTGAACTATAAATACCCATGCTTGTACATTTATTTTGCATTTTGACTTCTGATATCATTAATCAAAACAGAATTAGCATTAGGACTCCAGAAGAAAGAAAACTGCAGACAGGAGCTATCTGCGGTTCAGTTTGCTTATTCTAAGGTACAGATATTGTACTGCCTATAAAAAGGCATTTCTTCCTTTGCCTGATAGTGCTGCAAAACACTGCTGAGCTTTTTTTTCCTCTAGGAAGTGAAGAGTTCTGTACAGCTCAACTTCTTACTATGAGTGAGTCCAGAAAAAATCCTGTCCCAAAATTCTACCTGTTTAAGAGGTAAATCCTTATTTTCAGAATTAATTTTATTTCATTAGAATAGCAAATCTCACTTGATTTTACTAGAAAGGCAGGAGACAAAAGCAATTGGAGTCTTACTGTGAACAGCCTCAAGTCTCTGCTTTCTGCTTCTTATCTGTAACTTGAATTGTTCATTTAGCTTCCCCTACTTCTAATTTAAAAAAAAAAATGTGCCAAAGAAGGTGAGATAGTAAGCTAGTAGCATGCAATTTCTATGGGGTAACTAAGACAGAAAACAACTCCTTTCCTCATGAATTCTTGAGTAAAATTAAACCCCTGAGTTTTCAGAATGCATTCTGTATATATGGATTATCTCCTTAGGGCACTAATTTGTATTAATCCTCTTTGCACTGTGAGCTTCCTGTAAAGAGCTACCATTTGAGTGGAGCCTATAGGAAGGGGCCAGGCTCAGGTAGGTATTTGCTCTGATTTCTGCTATTAGTGCTTGTGTCCTCTTGAGCTCTTTCACAAATAACTTTTTATGCCCAAGTTATTGCCAGCACTCTAGGGAATTTGAAAATAAATACTCACAATGTAATAGTCAAAACTGCAGCCAGCTCACCAGGAGAAGTTAACAGCTACAGTGTGATGGAGACACAACTGAAGAGTAAGCCATTGTCTTCACACCATTTTTTACTGTCCTAGTTTTCAGGTAAGTGAAACTGGTATACAGGGGGAAAAAAACCCTGGAAGAGTCAACTCAGTAGCCTTGGGAATATAAAGATCAATCCATTTTGATGGCAGCACCATTCTCATTAAGTTACAAAAAGCTATACTGTCAAAGAATGTAGGCCTTTTCTTTAGAATGAGTGAGGCAACTGAAAAAAAGGTTTGGGTTTTGGAAAATGTATTTTTAATGATCAATCAAATGGATAACAGGGATGCTGGAATATGTAACAGCCTTACAACAAAGGCTGCTCTAATCTCCAATAGTGATGTTTAATATAGCCCAGAATCAGCCTGGAGCAGAGAATGCAATGCTACTCAGATTCACATCCTTTGATGCAAATGAATTGGGTACTCCGGGGCAGAGGAGAACTGTCCCCACCAGGTGCTCTGTCCTGAAACACAGCACACTGTGCTGCTGCTCTGGGGTGGGGAAGGCAAAACATGCTCAGGTATGCCAATTAGATCCAATGAAAACAATAATGCATCTGTGGTATTCTCCTATGAAATACAAGTTGTCTTATATTCTCATGGAAAGGTCATCTCTCAGATGGCTGGCATGTAAACATTTTCCAGTGGGGTTTCCATGGAAACAGGTAAAAATGTGCTCATATGTACATATGTGCATGTGTGTGTGCACTCGTGTGTGTGTGTGTGTGTGTGTGTGTAAAAGGTGTTATTTTCAGACTGGAAGCTACTTTTAGGAAAGTTACAGGTTAAAAGTACTATGACTGAATACAATCAAATGGTTGTTAAGAAGGTGGTGGGGGTGAAGGGGAAATAATCAGACTTCTCAGAAAGATCGTTTCTCTGAAAGGCACCCCAAAAAACATTTAGTGAGATATTCAGACTCCTTTTAGTCTCCTTTCATACTCTTATATGTACTCAGTACCACTCTGTGAAGTTTTACGTAAGATAGTCTTCTCCTTTGTGGCAACCTGCTAAAGGTTAAGAGACAGAATGCTGTAAGTAGAACAAAATCCTCAAGGAAGATGCAATATTAAGCAGGA
>NW_008591440.1:79590-88509 GCF_000691845.1 Merops nubicus | reverse complement strand
AATGTCTTACAGACCATATGGTGAGAGAAGGTATTGTCCTCTGCTGTGCTGATTAGGGGCTGGGAAGGACACCACAGCCGTCTGTCCTTCTCAGCTGAGGTTCTGGTTTTATCAAAGTGTAGGAGAGCTGCTGCTGCTGCTTACAGTGGGAGTGGGATTGTATGAGTCTTACTGGCTGGGACAAATTACGTGCTTGCTGGGGACATTTTCTGGAGAGCCTTTTTGAATTTCTGCAAGCATCAGGACAGAGTTTATCTTGTTGCTCAAGGGCTTGGACTAGCAAGAGGACAGCTGAGGGTCTCTGGAGGAGAATGGAGTAAGAATGATGGAGTTAGGGGCCTGGGAGAAAGGGAAAAGCAAGACAGGGGAGTTTGGAAGAGACAAATGAAGACATTAAAAAAAAAAAAAGGGAATAAAGTGAAATCCACCTAGTTCATGAAAACCTGTGAAAATCATCAACTGACAGTGTCCTTAATACTGTCTTGTGTAGTGTTTCAGCCTTGTGCAATGGAAAAAAAAGGAAAGGACGAAAGAGTAAGAGTCTGGGAAAAATATAAGGATGATCACAAAGACCCTAAAGAAACCAGGAGAGGTACAAGAAAAATGAAATCATGGCATTTGGAATATTACACTTTTAAAAAAAGAAATTTAATTTACAAATACCTGAAAATTAAACTACAACATAAAAGCTTCTTTCCACCACACACACTTTTCTTGCAGTATTAGCCTTAGACTTTCCTTGCACAAGAGTCCTTTGCTTAACATGATACTTTTAAAAGAACAGGGATTTTATAAGTAAGATGGATTTATTTGCAAATTCTCTTTGTACTAGTGGAACATAAAATTTTTAATGTAATTTTTTTCGGTCAATTCTAACTCAAATACATAACTTCATATCACTTAAATGCTTGTGTCTAGGGATTTAGAACCAGGCACACAATATGCACCAGTGAAAAGTAAGAAAAAAATGCAAGTATGATCATGTTTGTTTAGCAAGAGGGAAAAACATGAAGACTATAGTGCAACATGACAATGGAGAAGAAAGAATTAGATCCTCATGTATGTCTTCTGTATCCTCAGTGCAAACTTGTTTTAAGGATACTTGATGACTTGCTATGTAAGTACACCCCTTTCCCAGCCCACAGCTTTCAGGACAACATTTTTTTCCCCCTTAAGGCATATTTGCAGCTTGGTTCTTTAGATGTACAGTGTCTCTAATTTTCTCACTTCTAAATAATCATCACTGGGACATGGAGGCATATATGGTAACTTTTCTTAAGAGATTTTTCTAAACAGCACTCATAGACCACAAAACCCCATGTTTGGACATACACAAGAGGAAAATTGGAGAGAAGAAATTTTATACTATATTTCCAAATTCTAACTTTGCAACACTTCCTTTGCATTGCATTAAGGAATGATAATAAAAAATTCAAGGTGCCAGATTGTATTCTACTCATGGAACAGAAGCACATTATGGTCTCAGTGTGAAATGAAGAATATTTGTTCACAAAAGAATGAAAATTCAGGAGCATTTGTAGGTCAAGACTGAGTTGTAATAAGTTTGCTCTTGTTGCTCTGCTTTAGCTTTTTAGAGAGAAGGAGAAACTATTGACGAGGACTGTCTGGCACACTGTTCTGCACCATCAGTATTACTTCTCTGAAAAGGGCTTCTCTCAGAACTGATACCATTGTGCTTGAAGACATAAAATATCCTAGGGGTATACAGTGTCTGCATAAAGTCTGGAAAAGCTAGAATGAAGGCTTGGGAGGACAACAGCCGATTTTCTTTCCTTCAATTCTAATCTTCGTCAAAGAAAATGGTCATGTGAATGCTATGTGTGATTCTGTCATTTTCTACAATTCCATAAATCAGGAGTAATCCTATTAATGTCCATGAAGTCAATATACAAAGCAGAAGGACACTGAATAGCCAAGTGTTAGGTTCAGAGTGATGCGACAGCTTGGGAAGGTGTATCTAGAAACTGCATGAAAAGCTAGGCAATACGTTGAAGAAGAATCCCTGTACAGAGTAGGCAGAGAATCATAGAGTGAAGTAGGATCCTAGGTATCACAGAGATCTATTTATTTGTTACATGGATGAGTAGACTTCTTTTATTACAACTTTTAAAAAATTCTAATATATACTTTTAAACTTCAACATAGATTCCAGCATACCAGTAACTGAAGAAGCCTGAGACAGCAGCAGCTGTCACGTTATCACTGGAAGAAGACAAAATTAGAAAGGCCACTGGGGAGGAACTCAGCATGGGCCATCTCAAAATGTTAGCAGGGGATTGCTATTTCTCATTGTGACAGCAG
Organism: Merops nubicus; assembly: GCF_000691845.1. Taxonomy (NCBI): domain Eukaryota; kingdom Metazoa; phylum Chordata; class Aves; order Coraciiformes; family Meropidae; genus Merops; species Merops nubicus. Next base: position 86,187 of record NW_008591440.1, on the reverse strand, counting down.
ACACCTAAATCCTTTCTTTCAGACTGATGGAGCTAAACCTGCAGAATCACTCCTCCTCCACTTATAAAACTCCCTGCTTGCTCCATCTTGTCATTTGAATAAGGACAAATAATGTTTCCTACCTCTGATACAGTACAATAGTTTTTCAGAACATCCTAATACTTGCTGAAATTAAAAGTTCCAAACCTTGTCTCACTGAAAGTTTAAAATGTCTAAAGAGAGATGATAAAAAGACATTGCTGAGTAATGCACTCTTGCAGTAAATTTTCCTCCTTACCCTGCAGTTGCTTGAAATTGAAACCATTGTCTTGAATGATGCTGCTGCTTGACCTTGCAGATTTCTGAACAAGCTTAGAAACTGCTTCATTGCAATGCAAAATGATAGCATATGGGTGTTTCTGTGAGATGCGATTGCTTAAGATTGCTTTTCCTTCATTGTTTTCACTGAATAATATCAGTGGAAAAAACCTAACAAAGCAAGACCAATTTTCTTCTTAAGCTACTGAACTCTATTAAGAATCTATTACAGTTTTCATACATCCCACAGGCTGATTTATGTACACCCTCACAGGTGACACCAAGCTATGTCATCCTGTTTTGACCTTTACACACAGAAGTCTAAAAGCCACTCAGTTTTGGATTTTTTTTTTTTTTTCTGCAGTCAAAAAGTGGGCTAATGACATATTTCACTGCAGTGGTGAAGTTCGATTCTCAGAAAAGGTTTCAAATGGATCTGAAAAATGATCTTTCTTTACTTTAAAATATTGTTTGTTGAAGTGCGGTGCTGAGGGTTTTTTCTTACATAGATTTTTACTCATCTGCCTTACATAAGAGTAATACTTTGTTGGGTTGACAATGATCTTTAAGTGGCATGTCAGTATAAAGAACTTAGTCTAGCAGCAAAGGCAATTTAATGTTCCACTATGCTCCCCTTTCTGTGGGAGATTCATTATAATTTCTGATTATTCAGAATATCAAAAACTACCCATCTCTTTTAGATTCTTGGTTCTGATTAATAATTGCTATTCCCAGAGACCACATTTATCTGTAAACAGTGAAGGATTAAAGCTATCTGTCAGTATTTGGTGCACTAACACACAGTTGGACAGAATAATCTCGTCATTTCTCCAACTCCAGCTGTGTAAAGCAAACAGAATCTTTTCCCAAAGACTCATCCTAGTATAAATCACAGTGTTTTCTCCCAGTCTTGTAGAAAAAAAATGGATAACCTCTCCCTGTTATAAGGATGTTTCAGTACATAATATGCTTCTTGTGAGAGAGAATTATGTTTAGGAAGCAATTTATACACCACTTCTAATTTTTAACCATGGCTTGCAGAACCTATCAAGGAAAGAATTTTACCTACAGCGATATTGAGGAAGCCAAGATGATATCTGACTTGGACTAACAATTTTCTTAAATGACAAATAAGTAAAAGCAACTAAAATATCAAAATCTAAACCTGAGATGATTCAAAGCAAAGCATGGCCATTGCCTTTTTTTTGCTTGATTTTGCTGTATGTAAATGCAACACAGCTCACCCCACTTTTAGTAAGGGGAAGTTCATGTTGTGGTACAAACCAATGCCCAGCCATCTTTTAAAATACCCTTCTCATGTCACTACAGCCTAAGAAGAAAAATGAGAAGTAACTGTTTAAACAAAACCATCTTAAAAGCTTCACTGTCAAGGATTATTTTTAACAAGCCTTTCTCTCTCTACGAAGGTTTTTCTGTCTCTGTCTAAAAGAGCAGTGCCCAAGTTTAGCAAAATCAATTCACCAGCATTTTTCCACTTGTTCGCCTTCTTGAGATGCAGGTGGTATTAACAATTTTTTTTTTTTAAACTAGAAGACATTACAACAGGGCCTAGCAGGGCCAAATTTTGCAGTCAGCTTCTCTTGAGAATTACAAGTTATTTAAAAATAAGTCAGCTCAACGATATAGCTATTTCAGTAGCCATTGTCAAGTTAGAGTTATGCAGTTACTTATTACCTACAAAAGGTATACTTTAAAATAGAATCATAGAATCACTATGGTTGAAAAGGACCTCCAGGATCACCAATTGCAAACTTCCTCCTAATTTCCCTAACCACTAGACCATAGCCTCAAGTGCCTCATCTATTCGTTTTTTGAATACCTCCAGGGATGATGACTCCACCACCTCCCTGGGCAGCCTGTTCCAGTGCCTCACCACTCTCAGAAATGAAGAAATTCTTCCTAATATCTAATCAAAATCTTCCCTGGCACAACTTCAGGCCAGTTCCCCTCAACCTATCATCAGTAATTTGGGAGACGAGACCAACACCAGCCTCACTACAACCTCCTTTTAGGTAGTTGTAGAAAGCAATAAAGTCTCCTCTCAGTCTCCTCCAGATTAAACAACCCCAGTTCCCTCAGCTGGTCCTCGTAAAGCATGTTTCCCAGTCCTCTCACCAGCCTCGTTGCCCTTCTCTGGACCTGCTCCAGCACCTCCATGTCCTTATTATCCTGTGGTGCCCAAAACTGGACACAGCACTCGAGGTGCAGTCTCACCAGTGCCAAGTACAGGGGCACGATCACCTCCCTACTCCTGCTGGTCACACCATTTCTGACACAGGTCAGGATACCATTTGCCTTCCTACCCTCCAGCAGATCAACACTCCCACTTAATTTTGTGTCATCTGCAAATAATTACTGAGGGTGCCTTTGATCCCCTAATCCAAGTCATTGATAAAGTTATTAAACAAGACTGGTCCCAAAACCAAGCGCTGAGGGACACCGCTTGTGACTGGACACCAATGGGATTTAACTCCATTCACCACAACTCTCTGGGCTTGGCCATCCAGACAGTTTTTAACCCAGTGAAGAGTCCACCTGTCTAGGCCATGAGCCACCAGCTTCTCCAGCAGAATGCTGTGGGAAACAGTGTCAAAGGCCTGACTGAAGTCCAGGTAGACAACAGCCATTGCTTCTCCCTCATCTGCTAGATGGGTCACCTGATCATAGAAGGAGATCAGGCTGGTTAAACAGGACTTGCCCTTCATGAACCCACGTTGGCTGGACCTGATCCCCCTATTATCGTGCACTTGCCGCATGATCACCCCCAAGATGAACCGTTCCATAATCTTTGTTTAATTACCTTTTACAGATTTTAACAACACGCCATAAGAGTTATAGGAATACTAGTATACTATGTCTCTTTCAGCTTAATTTATTTGTTATCTGAAGATAACAGAGGGCAAGATGGAGAAGTATGTGTGAAGCTCCTCTTTCCTAACTACTTTTAACTATCTCACAAAACACAACATGACAGGCTATCCTCTTAAGAGAACAGTTCTTGTGCAATGTGATGATAATCAGACAAGCAATTTCCATTAGCTGTTTTTAGGGCTGTGAACATCTAAACTGTAGGTAAAAATACATTTCCTAAAAGAATACATTCCAGACTACGATCTGGAAAGGCGGGGCCACAGGAGAAAAGCTTTTATACATGGCAAACCATGTACTAAGTTCATCTGTAAATGAAGATAATATATATTGTAGACAGTTTATAGTAATAGCTTCTTGCTATTAACATGTATCCTTTCAGTGGAAAGCACAATCAAGCATGCAATATATTTACCAACATAAAAATAAAAATGACAGAAAAAGACATTAACCTCTTCTTCAACATTGTGAGCGACTCCATTCTGCACTGGTCCTGAATCACTTGGTGGTGTTACTGCAACTTCCACTTTTGCTGTAGCATGATCCGTAAATAAGAGTGAGAAAACAACAGAACAGAACATTAAGTAACAAATCTTTTAGTGAAACTGCTGGCATATATTCAGTCTGTGCAAGTCATCAAACACTGAAAGTGGACCAATATCAGCCTTTAAACGACAAAAAAAAAGCTGTTTTCCATTTGACCAGTACACATTTTCAATAAAATTCTTATGAAAGCTTGCATCTGAAGAAACTATTCTACTGGCACTCATGTCCTAGAAAAATTTAAATTCTTTGCAGTAGTCAGTGCTCTTTGTTTATGCTAAACTCCCTGAACCTAATACTTCAGGTATACTTCGAGGTCATGTAACATTCTACCCAAACATTAAAGAATGCAATATGTTACATTTACAGGTAGGGGGATATATTCAACAAGAGATAACTTTTATAAAAACACAGTAACCCCTGTAATTAGTAAAGTTATTTCCAAGCTGTAATAATGCAAAAACATGGAAAAAGAGTAAATGTATGGTCTAATAACATCCAATAACAGAGTATGATATTTAAAACAGAATCCTCTAGTCCTTGTCTTACACTTTTACAGGAATTAAAGGGGTAAAACTGGGCCTTTTGTTTCTGATGCCAAATTTATTTGAATTTATTCCCACTTTGATTATCTTGGAATTTTCTAAGCAGTAATTATCTCTTTAAGTATGTACTAGATAAAAATGTCAATGACCAATAAACCCTTGGACAATATAAAGTTATGGGGAATAGCAATATGAAACGTCTAACTCAAGTTCAACATGCCTTCTGGTATGCTCTTGAGCACAGAAGTAAATACACTTGTCTAGTTACATTACTGCTATCCTGAGATTTTTCTAAATTAAAAATCTGACATCACAGTCACATTAGAGTGCCAGACTACCTGTAATTATTTTGGTGTATGTATGTTGTCTCTTAACCCCACAGCCAGCATTATTGTTTGTTAACAGACTGTCCCATCTAACTGTGCAATTCTAGAAGCAAACAGAATTTAAACATAGCAAAATGTCAGAAAAAATGTCAGCTAATAAAATGGTTCAGCTTTTGTCAGAAACGTTTGATTTTCTAGTGCAGAGAGCATGCCAAGGTAGAGAAAACCAGGCATAGTACAGGTTTTCTTTTGGGAAAGGCACTTTTGAACTAAAACACAAATTCTTACCCTTAATGGAAAACCAATTAGCATAGATATGCCTAAATGACTCTCAGCAAGTAGTAGATAGACAAATGAAATCTTAAATACACAGGTTGTTTCTTTTGTGACAAGGGTGATACCACATAAAACACATTCTCCTAGAGCAGCTCAGTAATTGCATTACATTTTCACATATAAACTGTGAGTAGGTTTTCTCTCTCTACTTCTGTCACTTGAAGACACATCCAAAATCAGCACCGCTTTTTCTTTTTAACCCTGGCAGGAAGCTTTCTAGACACCATAATTGGCTTTCCCTTCTTGCACTTAACTTCTGTCCTGTCCATAGTTTAATACTCTTTTGTATAGGGAATCAGAATATTTTTACTAAGATAGCATAAATGAAATAGAAGGAGAAATTAATCCCTAAGGATTTTCAAGCAAAAACAGTGAAAAAGGCCTTCATGAATAGGTGATAAACCTGTACTGCTGCACTCACCTCGATTAGCAGCTCCATTCTGCCTTTCACTGTCTTCCACCTGGCACTTCTTTTTGGCAATCTTATGCAGAATTGATGCCCTTTCCTTGAACTTTCCTAAAAGAAAATATTGCCATTATTAAAATGCAGCCACTTTGAGAAGCAAAATTTCTTTGTCATAGCTTAGGCTCCATAAATCAGTGCTGATAAACCATTTCCATCCCTCCTCAAAGAGCAATTTTTATTATACCCTATCTGATGTTCTATTTTTTTTTCTTTGTAGTGGAAATATTTGTTTTTCCCTATTCTGGGAACTCAGCAACAAATTGAACATGAAATTGAAAACAAAAACTACTATTTTTCTTCGAAGCAGCCAGCAAAGTTCCCTCTATAAATGTGCTGGTGTAGGATGTTGGCCTAAACAGAAGATGAACACAGATGGATAATGATGTTATAAACAAACACAAACACTTTCTGGTCTTAATTAGTAGTACAGTAACACAGAATTTCAGATGAACCCATATATGGCATCATGGCAGCCATGGTCAACTTTGTCACTTTGCACTCAGCTATATGCCTGTGCTTCTACAGCTGCTTCAGAAGGGGAAGAATAAATCTCTAGAACACATTACCTCCATAACAGTTTCTTAAAGGTAAGCTTTCTTCTCTACCTGGCAATTGGGGTTTTTTTGCCTCCCATGAGGTTAACCATGCAACTCATCATCTAGACTGTCTCCACGGCAACACATTCTGTCTTAAGGAAGGTCTCAGATCCTATCATTCTCTACTGACCACTGAGTCCAAATGACACAGTCAAACTAGGTACTGTCAAAGATGAAAAATATTAAGTGAAATTAATTTAATCCCTCCCATACATCAGTAGATCTTTCTATGCAAGGACTCTTTGGACAGCATATGACAGTCTGTGTCATGTAGAAAGATGATTTATCTGCCTTTCCTTATCGTTATCCTCACTGGTAATGCTCTATTTTAATCTTTTCTAGTAGTGTAACTGATGGCTATAGTACAGTGCACTTCTAATTGAGAACACTATTACCATACAGGGCCTGTGACTGTTCTAATTCTTAATTTCCAGTTAAAAAAAAAACAAAACAGTAGAAAACTTCTGGTGTCCCCAAAGCAAAATCGTCATGGGCTTAAGACCAAAAGATATTTTGACGGAACCACACAATTGTTTAATAGTAGGAAGTAACAGTCAGAAGTCTTGAATGAACTCAGTTAGCTGTCTAACAGTCACTCT
>NW_008591440.1:14725-79559 GCF_000691845.1 Merops nubicus | reverse complement strand
TAAAATAAAAGACATAAAAGAATAAATCATTAGTCAAGAAAGAGATCCTCTCTTCCCTTCTCACAAAGGGAAGCTTCAAATCCCTGCACCAACAGTTTTTCATGAGACGAAGCATACACAGAGCCTACAGGGACTAGCAGCTATCATTTGCTGGGAAGTGTCATTAATTTGCCAACAGCAAATAATTTGGAAAGTAATAAAAATACCACAAAGATTGAGTAAGCAGTACTGTCCTTTCAGCAGCCCATATATTTCCACAAACATATCATGCTCCAAAAAAATAATTAGCCATTCATTATATATTGCAAGGATTATTTTTTTTTTGGTACGTAGTACTTAGAGTAAAATTGCCTGCCGAAGAGTATCTAAGCATAGTACACAGTCACAAATAGCAAGCCATATCAATATTTCCGTGCACGGGGCCAGTGGCAGAGATTTCAGTTAGAAGGGGGAAAAGAAACAAAGAGTAAAAGAAAGCAGGGGGAGAAGGGAAGGGAGGGGAGAAAGATGGGGGCAGAGAGATATAAAGAATTGTTTGAGATATCAGACATGAGAAAGAAAAAATAGAGGGAAAAAAAGCAAATCATATCTCCAAATATTTTAAGCTGAAATTGTAAGAGTCAAATCTGTTCCTAATTTCTTTGAAACACGAGGAGTATTTTAAAAAGTGCTTATCCAGAAGCATGTGCAGATATTGAAAGGTGTGTGCATAATTTTCATACAAGTATGTCAGTTTGCTAAAGGACTCCTTGAGGTTTCAGATTCCAACTCAGCTTCATCTGTGTGAGAGCTTGGCTGGTGATGTCCAAAACACACAAACCTTGCAAATGATCCAGCTGAGACATTTTCTGAGAATTATATGTGGAACCATCCACACCTCTACCTACTCCAGAATGGTTTAGAATCTTTTAATTTAAGGTTCAGTTTAAAAAGTTGAATTAAAGTGATGCAGAATTCTGTAAGCATACTCTAGTCTTTTGTTTGGTATGATCGGGAATATTTTTTTTCTTTTCAATAAAGAAACCTAAGTCATTACTGAACTTAAAAAAAAAATTTTTTTTTTATTTATTTTTATTTCTCAGTACATACATGGTTCACCTTACAGTGTTGCACATCATTACCTTCCATTTGATTCACTCAGCGTAGGTAGCAGTGTGAGGAAATTATTAAAAGAGATAATAATTGACTATCAAAAGCAAGAAACTAAGGGAAGCAGTAGTACCATCTTGCACGAAGTCAGTGAGATGTAAAAATACAGCAGAGCTATTCCTTCTCCTTCCATTTCCGTGCTGTTTTCCTCCTTCAAACCAAATGAAAACTTGTTCTGGAAGGGGGAAGCACAGAGCCACCAGGAAAAAAAAAGCCAGCTCATGATATTTCTAAGTGATTCAACTTTACAGAAATGTCCAGAGCTTTCATGCTAGGCACAGGTCTTCTCTCATGCCTTTTTTTCTCATCTTTAGATGGGGTTACTAAAATAGGAATTTTATGTTGCTGTTCTTATTTCTAGGAGTAAGTAGGAGCTTTTGTTTCCTCTTTAACATTCCTATATACTATGGGTTTGAAAACCTAAAAGTAATTTTTATACCATCTGGTATCATGAGAGCTTAGGTGAATGAAAACGCTGCATTCCACAGACCCAAACTAGAACTGTTGCAGAAAATTCCTGATTTATCAAGATTCATTGAACTCAGACAGATTTTTCAGCTCATTTTAGTTTACAGAGGATGAGGTAAAAGAAATGGGAGCTCATGGCTAGGTAATTAGCGAAGAAAGTAGCTTGAAACTAATTGGTTTTATTTGAATATATGCAAACAAATCAGTATTGTATAACATAGATACACCTTGATCTGCATGAGTAACTCCAACTGGCATCCATTGGCAGAGATTATCCTCCTGATCAAGTATGTATTAAAAAGCCAATCTTTTAACTACAACCTGAATTGAAGGCTACAGATTCCCTGGGTCAGAAAAGACTTTGATTTGATAGGAAAATAGTTTATCTTCAAGTATTCACTCATTAAAACAAATCAAGACTCTACCATTTGTGTGGTTTTCAGTCTCTGGTCAAATGCAAATGACTACATCTATGCAACTATAGCCAAGCTTTCATGAGTCTGAAGACCTGTCAAATCTGCAGCTGTTGAGCAGCAGTCTCAGCTGTACCTACCAGTCCCACTTGTGGCCAGTTGTGGAACACAACCAATCAATTCTAGAAATACACCTTATGTGCTTTGTCCTTTAACTTTAAAACCCTGCAGAAGCATCAAATAAAACTATAAGCAGTTTTGTCATGTTGTAGGCTGTTGGTGGAGGTTACTTTACAGCACAAGATCACTGTGAGGGTCTTTTCACATCTGGTAGGGTATATTTTTTTTAACCCATCCGGGCCAAATTAATCTGCAACTAAAGTCACTTTCAGACCAAATTGGAGTAAACAAACCAATAGGTACCAGTTTCTAAGACCTGGTGCACAAAGGTGCTCTGGCCATTAGGCTGTATCTGGTTGTGTATTGTGACACTTTTCCTTTCTGATTCCTTGCTTTCTGATTTCTATTACTTTTCCTTTCTGATTGTTCTGATGTCACAGCAAGAACAGATATGCCTGTGCTTCTCTACTGAAGGACTGAAAGATGTGCTACCTATCTCAACTCAGGGTTGGAGGACCTGGAGATAAGGATATTAGGAAAAATCCATGGATTTGTAAATGGATTTACATGTTCCTGTGACTAACTTTCTGTACAAATTGTATAAAAACCTTACTCGAGAAAGGAAGAGAAAAACAGATAATACAAATAGGTGTGATGCAACATTATAGTGATTATGCTTTTGAAAATCCAAACAGAAAGTTCAAAATATAGCACACTTTGATCTAAATACAGCTTGTGCGATACACTATTCATTACTTGCTCTATGAAAGACATGAAAATTAGGATGATTGTTATATTTGAGAATGTAAACTGTACTAAAAATGCTTGTCAGTGTTAATACTCCTAAAGACAAAGAGCTTCCTTTCTTATTTTTGCTACTGGGGGATTTTTTTTTTTTTTTTTTTTTTTTTTAGCTATTGCTACAGTATAGTCTCAGATTATATATTCATGAGGAGTGTTTTCTGAGATTGCATTGGATGTTAACCATATTACTTCAGCACAGGCACAGTATTAATATATACATATATTGTATGTATCATACTTGGATAGGTATTTTCCCACAAATAGCTATATTTAACTGTCAATAGAGTATTTATGAACATCAGAAGGCTACTAAGGTTGTGACTGCTTTTGAAATGGTAGATTTAATACTCCAGCATAAAAATTAAAAACTTTAACATACCCAGTTCTGAGGCTACAATGAGAAATGACCTTTCTTCTTCACTGTAATGAAGACTGAGATTAAACATCTGCAAAAAATTTAGCTCTGAGCAGCTGTATCTGAATGGCTTCATTTCAAGTGCTTGAGAGGTGTATTTAAACAACGCAGACACCACAGTTTGCCTGGTAAAATCTCCTCTCAGGCAGCTTTTTTTAATATCAGTGTCACCCCTCTGAATCAGATAGTGGATCTGTGCAATGGAGGGTGGTGAAAGATTGCCCTATGAGTTCAGGTTTGCTACGGAAGAAAACACCATCTCCAGCATCAGGCACAAAGGTGGAAGGAACTGTCTCCTACAGCCAGCACCAGGACAGTACAGTGGTATTTGAGTATCAACAGCAGATACAAAACCATGGGAAATAGTCACAAGTTACCACTGGAGAAATGATCATAAGTCATGTAATGAAGGTTTTCTTAAAACCTTTTGAACAAAAAGATTAATCTAAATCATAACATAACTGTTTTTGAAAAGAATTAAGCTATTTGCTTTATATTCAAAACATAAAAAATAGGCAGCTAACTTTTCTACAGGCCTCAGGCTTATCTTCATCCTCAAATACATCACTAATTACTAAACTGAACATTCATGAAACCACCTGTCTGGCATTATAATCAGAGAGATGGACAACAAGCCTTGATCCTACAGACAATCAGGCCTCAGTTCAAGGAACTTCCAAACTATAGAAATGCTGACCACACTAGGACTGAAAACGTGCTGGAAATTTAGTAAACAGCTAACTGCTTTCCTGAATTAGTACAATAAACTGCAATGCTTTTGAATCAGCAGAAAAATTTCCTGAGATTTCATTGAGCCCTGACTCAGGCCCTAATTACTTCCTTCTTGTATTGCTAGAATCAGGGTTTTAAATGGCATAATTTTTGCACTGCAATTAAGCATACAATTAATACTCCAGGAATAGTCATGCCTAGTTTATAAAGTTTGTTCATTACTTTTGAATAAGTCAGTAAACTGCAGTCACTTAACAATGGTTCTGAAACTGAGTGATCTGAACATCCAAAAATTAATTCATCCTCTTGAACACATTGTAAAACATGGCATAAAATAAGCAGCTACAATTTATGTTATACTGTGCTGTATAATTTGTGAGTGTGGTTTTGCATATATGTTCGTCAATGAAAGCATTCCATTGTACTTCCTTGCCTGAAATAGGAAAACTGAAATGCTGAAAGCACAAACCTGAAAAAACAGGCATAACTGATCGTGCCATCAATGAAGACATGCAAAATGGTTTAATTCAAAAATGGAGAAACTGAAATAGGGCTAAGAAAAATGAAGGAAAAAGTAAACACATAAAAGGCGCTTAAAGGGCTTCAAGAAAAGCTGATGCAAACAATTCTAAAATATGTCTTACCTTCTTCAGTCATTGTGTCATAATATTTTAGGTTTCCATATGATCCAAGCTCTACAACATCACAGTAAAAGACACAAAGATAAGGAACCAGCAGACATTCAGGAAATGTACATGTTTTCACCTGTGCTTCATAAACTCGAGTAGTGATGATGAAAAAAATTCTTCAGGACAGCAAAACACAGATTAGAGAAGTGGCAGTGCCTTCACCCCAAGAAATTTCACAAGTCACTGCCTTTACATAACTAACTTTCTAAAGAGAGATGTAGGAGAAACACTGAAATCTAAAACTCACATTTTTCAAGGTGATTGCTGATTTGGTGCCTCTATATTGGGGAAAATATAATAAACCTTGACAGCACCTAATCAGCAGGAGGGCTGGAAATGAAACCCTTTTAATGTTCCGGAGGTCAAACACCCAAGTATTTATGCATCCAATTAAATAAGAAAAAATCTCAAACATTGTAGTCTATGGAACTGTTCATGATGCTGTCCCACAAATATTGTTTTGATATTGGTGCTGATGTTGACTTGCTTTAGAAGGGTTACTGAATTTAACCACTGCCTTGTTACTCATGAAATCAAAAAAAAATATTGACTCACTTCATCAGATGGCATGAGACCGAAATTAATTAAATCATTGCATACATCTAAATATATTGGATTACTATACTCCAGTAGGACAAAGAAAATAATGGAATGCAGAGATCTCCAGGTCTTTAGGGGTATTATTACTTTTCTGTGTGATACTATCTTGGATGAAATTTCCCTTTTTCATTTCACTCCTTAAAGCGGGTTTTTTTTTGGGGTTTTTTTTTTGTTTGTTTGTTTGTTTGTTTTTTTTTAATTTTGGCGTATATATGTTATATATGTATATAAATACAATAGTTAATGTAGGTCTACAAAACGGGACAGAGCAAAATTAAGCACAAGGAAGAAATTGTAAATAATTTGTCTGAGGAATCTGGAGATGATTTCATTCATCATTTTAATGTAAAGTCTTACAAATGAGTTTCTGAGCATTTAAACTTTGATAGAGTGTAATCATTAAGGAATGGATATTTAACAGTTTGGTAGTGATGTTTTCTTTGGAAATTCTCTCTCTGTGTTTTTGAAACATCTTAAGCAATTAAATGTAGAAATACTATCCAACTACGTTGTTTTCAGAGGATGCAAAGCATGATCTTTCACTATTTTTTCACACAGGTGAATATCAATAGAGGCCTGGTCATTAGTTTCTAACTGTAAAACATTATGATGATATGCAAATCTGATACTTTTCTCTTTTTTAAAATCTATTCACAGGTACCTGATTCTGCCAAATGAACATTTCTTTCTGCAGAGAGAGAAAGCTTTATGCCATGTAACTAAATAATACATAACACTTCCACTGTTAAATTTTTAAATAATCATGTTTGGATTGTAATGATTTTTTCATAAACATACTTTATCAAAACCAGTTACAAATATTGACACACTCTTGCTCACACAATGCAGTGTCTTACTTGTACATAAGTATGAACAACAGAATATGACACTAAGTAAGTCTCTTAAAGCAAAGAAAGTCGTCATTTAAAGACAGAATCGAATATATTGTTTTATACCGATATACAATGTGTATTCTGTTTTGTAAAAACGTTCTTAGTGTTGCAGCATAATATTTGTAGCTGATTTTAAATAAAAGAAGCTACTGTACTACCATCTTGATTTTAGTCCCACAGTTTTTAACTCTGTACCAGCGAAGAGCTCCTGATAACTTCATTATGGGCTTCTCTGCATGCAGCATTTGTGTCTACATGTCTCGTTTAATTTGGGGTTGGTATCTGCTGACTCTACAGCTAGCACCTTTGCTTAAACTTATTCTCACTGATCTCTGCCTTTAGGTGTCTAGGGTCTGCTTTGCTAGAACCTGCAGTGAGGCATCCACTGGAGGATGAACACAGGAGTGGAAAACAATGCCAAAAGGAGTCCAAGAGTATTCAGAGAAATGGAAGTACATGCAGGAGACAACACTGACAGAGAGGGGTTGTATAAACTTACAGAGAACAAAGTTGGAAGAAGAAGGTTATACCACAGCAACAAAGTTAAGAATTAACAAAAATCAAACAACAATGCCTACTAAATTTCCAGGAAAACAAAACAAAACAAAACAAAACAAAACAAAACAAAACAAAACAAAACAAAACAACAACAACAACAACAAAAACCCACACGAAAACAAACAAACAAACAAACAAAACAAAAAAAAAAAACAAAAAAACACGAAAACAAACAAACAAAAAAAACAAAAAAAAAAAACAAAAAAAAAAAACAAACAAAAAAACACCAAACAACAAAACAGCAGAAAGGCAGAGCACTTAAATACTGGCGATCTGGTTTAGATCTACTTGATTCCCATCTGAAATAAGAGATAAAAGACAAACCGGGAAGGAAAAACAAGACTCTGACCTTACAGAGACCAAAGAGAAAAGAAACAAGGAGATGCATGATGCTGATCATAATCGTGTTCTGGGCACTTCAGCAACAAAACCCACCAAGGATTAAAGTACGTTAATTCTTGCAGTTAGCAAAAATATTTCCAGGAAAACTCTAATCTTGCTGGTGAGATTATGTTCCTGAAAGCTTTTATAGTCTTATATCCAGAGCAGAACATTTTATGCAATCACCTGCCCACAGACTGCAATGCACAATGATTATGCCAGAAAATATCAGCTGCACGTATTCACATGAATTCTTTTGCGGATTTCAAGATTACTTGGGCCAGTACTGCTCTAAAACATGAAAGGTCTGCCTCTATACAGTCTGCTGCCAATATATTGTACTGGCTTCTGCTGTAAAATTTGGATTAACTCTGCTCTTTGGTATTTAGTTTTGAATTTTCCTGTTCTAAAAAGATTCTGTTCGATATGACTCCAGGTAATATCAAATTGAAGTATTTAAATTAAAAAAAAACAAAACCAAAAACAAAATAAAACAAAAAAACCCACACTGGAAAAAGTTCTTAGCTTTCAAAATAAACTGATTTTAAATGGAATTTGAAATCTGAAATACCGTGATAAAGGGTACTGTAAAAAATACTCCCAAATCCAACACTGTTAAAGTTTGATAATTCCAGTTTCCTCAACATGCTATATGGTTCCCACAGGAAGGTCACAGCAGACAGATTGGCTGACAGCCAGTACCAAAATCCCTGCTGGTCCCATGAAACAAAGAGGATGCAGACATGCAGCTTAACTGCTGATCCTTGACAGTGACAGTCACAGAGTTATTTTGTTCCCTTCTGCATATTTTTACACTAGAAGAGAACAGAGGGTTCCCAGTAATCCTGTCTGACATTCCTGAAGGATTATAGCAACTTTTGCCTTATAATCTACTGTTCTCTACTGTGCATGAAGATGCCACACCATACCAAACTAAACAAAAAGAATAATGTTGTTAGTCAACAGTGTTACATTATTTGTAATTTCAAATTACATTTGAGACAGCCAGCATGGCTTCACAAAGGGCAAGTCTTGCCTGCCCAATCTAGTGGCCTTCTATGATGGAGTGACTACATCACTGGACAAGGGAAGAGTGATGGATATCATCTATGTGAACTTTGGTAAGGTCTTTCAGACAGTCCCTGACAACACCCTTCTCTGTGAATTCAGGAGATACGTATTTGATGGGTGGACTGTTAGGTGGATGAGAAATTGGTTGGATGGTTGCCTACAACTCTATGTCCAGATGGAGATCACTGTCAAGTGGTGTCCCTCAGGGGTCCGTGCTGGGACCATTGCTGTTTAATATCTTCATCAATGACACAGACACTGGGATTGAGTGCACCCTCAGCAAGTTTGCATAGACACCAAGCTGAACTATGTGTTTGACATGCTTGAGAGACAGGATGCCACCTAGAGGGACTTGACTGGCTTGACAGGTGGGTTCATGTGAACCTCATGACATTCAACAAGGCCACATGCACCTGAGTTGGGCACATGTGAGGCAGGACAACCCCCAGTATCAATACAGGCTGGGGGATGCAGGAATTGAGAGGAGCTCTGAAGAGGACTTGGGGATACTGGTGGATCAAAAGCTGGACATGAGCCGGTAATGGTCACTCACAGCCCAGAAATCAAATCGCATCCTGGGCTGAATCAACAGAATTTTGGCCAGCAGGTCAAGGGAGGTGATTCTACTCCTCTACTCTGCTCCCGTAAGAGCCCACCTGAGTACTGCATCCAGTTCTGCAGTTCTCAGCACAGGAACAACATGGACCTGTTGGAGCGGATCTAGAGAAGGACCACAAAAGTGGTCAGAGGGATGGAACATCTCTACAATGAGGACAGGCTGGGAGAATTAGGGTTGTTCAGACTAGAGAAGGCTCAGGGGAGACCTTCCTGCAGCCTTTGAACACTTAAAGGGGGTCCACAGGAAAGATGCAAAAAAACCCATTTTAGTAGGATCTCTTGTAATAGGACAAGGGGTCATGACTTTAAACTACAAGAGGGTATATTTAGACTAGATATAAGAAATAAATTTTTCACGATGGGGTTGGTCAGACACTGGAACAGGTTGCCCAGAGAGGTGGTAACTGCCCCATCCCTGGAAGAGTTCAAGGTCGGGTTCGATGGGGCTTTGAGCAACCTGATCTAGTTAAGGAAGTCCCTTCTCACTGAAGGGGAGTTGGACTAAATGAACTTCAAAGGTAGCTTCCATCCCAAACTATTCTATGATGCTATGATTCTATGAAATCATAGGGCAAGAAGGAGGATCCAGGAAACTACAGACCAGTCAGCCTCACCTCCGTCCCTGGAAACATGGCGGAGTGGCTCATTCCGGAGGTCATCTCTTAGCACATGGAAGAGAAGATGGTTCTCAGGACTACTCAGCATGGATTTACCAAAGGGAAATCACGCTTGACTAATCTGACAGCATTTTACGATGTGCTACTGCATGGGTTGATGCAGGGAGACCAGTTGATGTGGTCTACCTTTACCTTAGCAAGGTGTTTGACACGGTCCCCTATAACATGTAAGACGAGCTAGAGGAATTAATATTATAACATCAAGGACGACTAGGATGTCTTTCCCTGATCTTTACTGCTGTTTCTTCTAGCTGTCATGAGAAAGTTCAACTAGATGATCAGAGACACATCGACAAATGAAAAAAAAGGGGCCACTTCAAAAGTCTTGCTAGGTAAGTTGTAGTGGCTATCCTATCTAAATTCAAATCAAATCCTGAATTGTTTTCATCAATAATGTTAGATTAGGAGCAAAGAACTCTCAGTGCTAAAAACTTGTGAAAAAGCTAGTGGAGATTAAAATTACAGGTGTAAAATGAGAGTCCTGACATCCAGCAAGTCTAAGAAAAGATAATGCCTTGTCCACAGATTATTTGAGGCAAAACACAAAAAAAAATCCCACCAACTGAAGGATATCAGGCATTGTGAATTTTAAAAAGCAAGAATTATTTTGAATTTTTTTTTTCCAGTGAATCTAATCTTAATTTTGCCTCCTACCTTTTATGAATTCCATAAACCTATCAACTTTCTCATACAGTACTTATATCCCACCTGAGACAGACAGGGACTGCTCTAGGAGTTTGTATGTATTATTACTGCAGAATGCAGAGAAGAGAAAACAAACATTTCAAAAAAAAAAAAAACAAAACACTTTTTCTCCACTATACTTAAATGTTACAGTCTACGTTTTTACTTTGGACATCCAAGCTGCCAGTTCTTGCAAAATGGAGGCTTTACCACTGAGCTGATGTCATGGAAAATACAAATGGACTTCTTTTTGATCTAAGTAATACAGTAATAATAATAGCTGTATGCATTTTAGAATTACATTTCTTTGGATTATGCTACTACCAGTGCTGCTTTATTAACACTCATAAGCAAATAATGAAAATCATATGAATAAAGGCTTTCAGGTACTTGAGCGGTAAGCAGTACATTGGGAGTTACTAAATTATGTAATACTTTGTGCATCTGAACTCCAAACCCACAAGTGGCCACCTTTCATGTTGTCTTTAAATTGCAAGCTTTCTATTCCCGTTCTCTGTCTCAACGTGTTCTTACTGTTTTTTTATTGTAGGTGGTTCTGTCCTGATAATGGTCTTGTTAAAGTTGTCTGCTTTTATTATACATAATTTATTGCAATTTTATAAAATTGGAATGTGAATAGAAATATTAAAAATTTATACAATTGTATCAGTTGAATTCTGGGCAGCTCAGGATGGTCACAACATCCAAAACGATCTGTCTATTACTCAGCTCTTAGTGCAGCATCTAAAATGAAGTCTGAAAACCCACTGTTTTTACAGTCCATACTGCCTAGCAAATCTTGTGTAGACAAAAGGAAAGTTGTCAGAGGATCCACAGGGTTTTAACTGATACAGGTTAAAGAGCAAATATTTTTAAAGTGGTGATCAATTGCATATTATTAATACACATACACAACAGAGGAGAAAGTAATTTAAATTACTATTATGTGTTAGACCCTGTTGTTATTTTTAGGTGTTTCGATTTATTTGTGGGTTTGTTGCTGGTTTTGTTTTTATTGGGATTTTTTCTTTTTTTAAATAATTTAAATTTAAGAAAAACGTGATGTTGTTATTTCCTGGGGGCTTTGTTTCCTTTTCCATCTTCTTTCACTCAGGAGTTACCTCAGTGCCACCTGCCACCAAACACTTGACAGGTGCCATACGTTGTCTAGTGTGTAATAACACCAAAAGTCAACTCACATAGATCAGAATTGACCCTATCTGGATCAAACACAGTTCCCACTGACTTTGAAGAGGATATTTATCTTTGAAGAATTTTCAAATATTCATAAAAATGGAAATTCCAAGATGTGGAAGTGAAAATCTCATTTTACTGATGATATTGGGTGCTTAACCACTGATTCTGATGGAATCAGGACTTCACTAAGTGTCTGTGCGTCCAGGCACTGTAGAGTACTGGACCCATCCAACTACAACTGCGATAAATTCCAGCTG
Organism: Merops nubicus; assembly: GCF_000691845.1. Taxonomy (NCBI): domain Eukaryota; kingdom Metazoa; phylum Chordata; class Aves; order Coraciiformes; family Meropidae; genus Merops; species Merops nubicus. The sequence goes on along the minus strand of NW_008591440.1, from coordinate 67,833 downwards.
TTCTATTTTTCAGCATGTCCAAGTTGAATAATGCAAGGGGAATATACATTCCTCCAACTATGCAGTCATAAAATCCAATCAGCTTGTGAAGGATGAAGTCACCTGCCATGTGCAAATTGTACTAAAGGATATACTGCACTTTTAGCTTCAATACCAAGTCCCTCATAGCTACTAATAATCCCTGATCTGTACAGGTTTATAAATTACTAATGTTCTTTATTTTAAATATTTTTAATATAGGAATTCAGAGTTAGGAAGAAATTTTAAACGAAGCTAAAGTCACTAAACATGGAAATGCACAGTCAGGACAGCTGTACCCTGTTCTGGGATCATGCTTGTATTTAAATATTCATGTCTTCTTTGCACACTCTGTAGGGAATCCCAGGAAGAATATGCTATCTGAAGAACAGGGCATCACTGGAAAACATAACTTGAGACAAGAGACAAGAATTTTGCCTGCAGTGAACAGCTCAGCTAGTTTCTAGTTAAAAGATTAAAAAAGACATACAGAATTAAATTGTTGCAATGCCCAACATTTACTACAAAACACAAAGATTAAATTTTAGATTTTCAAAATAAGTTTTAAAAAGGCATAAGAAAAGTTTCAATATTTAAAATTTGCTGCCTATAAAGAACAATACTAATTTTAAAGGAAGACCTGTTCTTCAAATTCTAAGTAGCCAGAAGTTCTATCAGTGAAACTAGCAATGAGCATTGCCTTCTCTCTGTGTTTTGGGACCTGAACTTAAGCAGATCTGATATTTATCATTGCAGAGTTTGAGAACATCACAACAAAGAGCTATATCTTGCCACTGAACTACCCATTCTGAGACAAATTTTTAAGGGTTTCTTCAGTCCTTAAGCTACGTATGACAAAAGCATACTCAACTTTTGATACATGTCACTAGCCATATACACATTCTGTGGATAAAACAGGATGGGATAAAAGTTGCAATAGGATAAAAGATGAATGCCCACTCACACTACAATCATGAAAGTGCAGCCACTGTCTTTAGAAAAAGAAGGACCCACATCCCCAAAATACGACAAGAATGAAGCAGTCTCTGAATGCATGCTAAATAAAACCACTCAGGAAAATAATTCAGACTTCAAAAGTCTGCTTCCTTGGTTGTAGATATACATTTATGATTGACATTTAGATAAATCAGCTGAACCAAAACTTCATAATACAATTCTGTTCATTAGCATACAACACCATTTTCTCTATGCCAAAAGCACACATCTTTGTAGACAGCTCAGGTTCCACAGCTATTACTGTGACATACATGTCTTATGTGTGCTACATGGAAGTTTGCATATTCAACTGCTATCCTTTTGTGGCTTTGACATCTTAAGTAATACTGGGGGAAACAGCTATTTAATTTCTCTTTCTATCAACTTTCTGAGAGATATTAATGGGGCTATCTAAAACACCATCTCTGCCTATTTAAACAGACCTTCCCTTAGCAGTGCGTAACCCACAGTTTCTACTTTGCCTATGCTGTTGCTCAGTCTGGTAGTTTGGGGATGTCTACTTACAGTTTATGAATTCAGTTTGACGTTGGAGATAGCTGTAAAAATATTCATCTCACCTACATTAAACATGAAAACTCAGGTACCTAAATTAGAAACACAATTTCTGTGGTCCCCACCACAGCTGAAAGGTGAAGAAGGGGGAAAGGAGGCCTCATTGCTGAGTGATGTGCCTCATTTTTTCACCAATTTAGCTGTTTAAAATCTTCCTCAGGAAAAAGCTTTCTTCCTGCTAATGACTGTGCAGAGAACTGCACCACTGAAATCTGAGCTAGCAACGTGTCCTTGCAGCAAAGGCAGACAACAGAATCCTTTGCACCACCTGGCAAAGCACTGCCAGCAGGGCAAGGCAGGTGGTACTTGCCCTCCACACAGTGAGGCTGAGACACATCTGCGTGCTGGGTTCAGTCCTGAGCTTGCCAGTACAGGAGAGTCGTGGACATACCGGAGCAAATCCAGTACTGGGACACAAAGATTGTGAAGGGACTGCAGCATCTCTCGTGTGAGGACAGGCTGAAAGAGCTGGGACTGTTCAGCCTGGAGTAGAGAAGGTGCAGGGACATAATAACCACTTATATAAATACTTGAAGGGAAGGTAAGAAGAAGAGGGAATAAGACTCTTCCCAGAAGTGCTCACTGACAGGGGAAGAGTCATTGGGCACAGATTAAAAAAAAAAAAAGAAGAAAATGCCATCAGGACACAAGAAAACACCTTTTACTGTAATGATGGTTAACACAGGAAAGGGTTTCCCAGTCTCTGTTTGTGGAGATACTCAAAACATGACTGAACACAGTCCTGGCCAACCTACTCTAGCTTGAGTAGAGGACTGGACTAGAAGAATTCTGTAATTCAAGGGGTCCCTTCCAACCTACATGAAACAAAACAAAACAAAACAACAAAACAAAACAAAACAAAACAAAACAAAACCACAACAATTCTGTGGAAGTTAGCTTTACAAAGAGGGTATGAGTATCTGACTTTTTAAGACATGATACTCTATTTTGAAGATAAGCCTAGCTGTCCTTTTTATTGGTTTCTTATCTTCATATCAGGCTGAGATATCATGGGATGGAAATAAAGGGAAGACACTAGATTATAACTATAAGCTGTTAATTTGTATGTCAGCCTGGCAGGGAGCCCCCATCTTCTCTGGCAGGACTCCCTTGCAAACATTTCAGCCTTCAGCAGAGAAGAAAGCCAAAATGTTCTGAGCATCATGCTCAGAGGGTAATTTTTCACTGGTGTGCCAGAAGAGGAAGCAAGAACTGTAACAAGATGGATGAAAACCAAGTGTGCCACAAGACAGATGCTGAGCTCCTTCACTAGCCCACGTGTATGCCTAAAGGATAGTCAAGAATGATGAAGGATCCAGAACAGAGATAGCTAAAAACATATATATAATTATTTTTATTTATTTTTTCTAGAGTTGCATATTTATTCATGTTAGACAAAAATACTGTCATGCTTATAAACCACTGAAGAATTCTTTCTTTCATGTCTGGCATGGTGCTAGGAAGTGCACTTAAGTCCTTCAGCAGTCACATGCTGGAGCTGAGGAAAGTGGAAGTGCTCAGGATACTCCAGCAATGCCAAAGCTGAGCACTACCCATGAGTTGGTGTAAGCTAAGCTGCCTGGCTTTACCTCTGAGAGGATACAACAAATAAACAGCTTCAGGTAAAAAAGGGTTCCAAACAGAAATGAGCATGGACATGATGGTGTAGCTCCCCTAGGTCAAGGGGTTACAAGAGTTTTTGCAAAATGAGACCAAAGCTGGAAGCCTGCTGAGTGACCAGGCAGGTGAAGGTTACCTAACCTTTCTCAGGAGTCTTTGGGGAAAGCTGATATTTTTCATGATATTTCAGAAAAGAACACAAGTTCTTCTTTAGCAGCACCAAAGCAAGCAAAATAGTTTGAGATGAATGGAAAAGCTGGGAAATTCTTAAGATCACTATCTAGGAATACAACAGGATCTAGTGACTAATTATGAAAAATCCACTACTATGTAAAAAACTTTGAGGATCACATAAATCTTTATTTTCCTGAGAAACTTGACTGTGGGTTTCTGTTTTCAGTTTGTCAGAAAAGACCACGACAGTACCATATTTTCCTGCATTCAGTAAAGAAGCAACATAACTGTGAGCTCAACATTACATAACAGAGGGTTACTTCTGTCACCAATAACATGCACCATATTTTATTAAAAAAAAAAAAAGTAAAGCATACAAGATAAACAACTTTTCTGCAGAAGTACATCTTGTAGTTTTCCACTTCAGAAATAGGACAAGAGACACAAATAGGAGAGAACTGCCAAAGTTATCTACTGACTGGGGTCTGAGCCATAACAGAGATTTATATCACAGCCATTTTCATGCAGAGGATGCCATTTGCATATGAGTTATACACTTGGCACAAGGGAGTCAGCATCTAAATTCAGCTAAATTCTCCCTTGTGGAAGGTGTTTTGTTGGCCTGTGGAACCTTATTAGCAGATAGAAAAGGGGTGACACGATAAGGAAAAGATCTCGTTCTTCCTGTACCCTGCTAAAGCTGTGCAAGAAAAGCAAGGTAGCCTCTCAGCTTGCACTGGTATTCTGAATCCTCGCTTCACCACCAGTATCGTCCCATTTCAATCACGCACCCACAGGAGCCTCCAGAGTGAAAAACCTCCCTTCACAGTCCTGAAGGAATCACTCTTTAAAGTAACCTAGAGCTTTTGGGCAGAAGAAAGGCTTACTATTTGTGGCAGGCACTTTCAATGCTTTTCCTTCCTCTGCCCCCACTACAAAACAACAGCCCTCTTCTACTAAAAAATGTAAAGAGATCTTTGTAGAGCCTACACTTTCATAACCCAGGAACATCTGCTTTAAAACTAGGATAATGGCATCTGGAGTACAGGAGTCAGAAGATGAAAAGCCACAAATTATCAACAATTGCCATGATTTATGTTTGAGTTGATTGGATTTTGGATTGGGGTCTGATCAATACAGCTGGTCTCATGATGCCATCCTCATTCATACGGGTAATGCTGTTATGGACAGTCCAGCTCACTACTTGGTGAATAAAGGATTGTCAGACCAGTACTTAAGCAGAAGCAAATATGGCACAGGATTTCCTGGGGATTAATGACTGGGAGTTGATGATAGTCTGATGCACAGGCTGTCATTAATCTTAATCCTCAGGAAATGATCTGTACCAAGGTCATTATTTCTGCAACAAGATAAAAGCAAACAGAAAACTAATGTCGTACAGGTATTTATATTTTTAATGAACAATGAGTTTCCAACTGTAATGTAAAGTTCACATCCCATTTATGAATACCCTACACATTTGTCTGTTAGAGTGGCTGAACTCTTATCTTCTTATCTTCATTCTGAGATGAAGATTTTGGAAAGGAGAAGCCTTCCTTGTCTTAGACTGCTAAATCCACAGCATGACCACACACCTGCCTGAATTCAAAGTGCCAAATGTCCAGAAGCTACCACTGATCTCAGATGTCACTCGTCTGTCAGAGATGTACTGAACACTTTGCAAGCCCACTGATTCCAGAGAGTTTAGAATGTGGCTTTCAGAAGCCAAGCGCAAGCCATGGAAAAACCACATTTGTGTGGAAAGGGAAAGGGAAGGACAGCTTCACAAGTGTGTAACTGTGTATCAAGCTCATCCTATTTATCAACAGTGTCTGGAAAGTAAAAACTTCTTAAGGTCATTTCTCCCTCATTTAATATTTTTCTACTTACAATCAAGTGCATTTTTAAGAGGCTCTCAACTAAAACAGAGTTCGGTTCTGACTTCACAAATGAATTATTCAGGAGTAAATATGATGAGCTGGTTTTCTATAAATAGATCGCATGTTAATGTAACAATAATACTGTGTAGGTCAAGCTGACCTGCAATTGTCACACAGCCTATTCACACATTCTATACTGCTTATACTATCAAGAGGACCTAGATGGGACTTCTTTTCTGTCAACCTTGCAAGTCCCCACAAGTCCAAATGATAGAGCAGTGTACCTTTTCATGCCCTGATCTGGAAGCTGTGAAGAGTCAAGCACAGAGTTCCTAGACTTTATGAGTCCCAGAGAAAAGTCACTTGCCATTGCCAGCTGCAGGGCTGCTGGAAAGTGCTTTGACTAATGGACAGCAAGCGTGGAGGAAGCCATCCTACAAGAAGAGGCAGAAACAGGGTTGATCCAGCTGTGTGAGATGCAGTAGAAGGAAAAGCAAAGGAAGTAAACTGCGGTAAAATGGGCAAAAAGGAAATGAGCAGAGGATCGAAGAAGTATGTCCACGTGCAGGGGGTGCCAGAGTACTTGTATACATGTCAGCTTCGATTCCACACATTTTTTTTCCTTGATTTCCTTCCTTTTTTCCTTTTTCCACCTGGCAGAAATACTGATGGGATCTATGTTGACTAAAATGGGACAGAAATAAGCTCACAACCTCTTTCTGTTATTCCTTTGAGTCCGAGCCATATGTGCATTAAATGATTTGGGAAAAATCATAGCACCATTAAGGTTGGAAAAGACCTCTAAGATCATCAAGTCCAACCATCAACCCAACACTACCATGACCACTAAACTATGTCCTGAAGTACCACACACACATGTGAACACCTCCAGGGATGATGACTCCACCACCTCCTTGGGTAACCTGTTCCAATGCCTCAACACTCTTTTGGAAAAGAAATTCTTCCCAATATCCAATTGAAACCTACCCTGGGTCAATTTAAGACTGTTTCCTCTCGTCCTGTCACTTGGGAGAAGAGACCAACACTCACACATCAACCTTTCAGGGTTGTAAGGCACAATAAGGTCTGCCCTCGCCTTCTCTTCTCCAGACTAAACAATTCCAGTTCCCTCAGCTGCTGCTCATAAGACATGTTCCCCAGACCCTTCAGGAGCAGCTTTGTTGCCCTTCTCTGGACCCACTCCAGCACCTCAGTCTATCTTACACTGTGGTGCCCAAAACTGAACCCAGTACTCACCAGTGCTTAGTACAGGGGCATGATCACTTCCCTACTCCTGATGACACAAGCCAGGATGCTGTTTGCACACTGCTGGCTCATGTTCAGTCGGCTGTCCTCCAACACCCCCAGGTCCTTCTCTGCCTGGCAGCTTTCCAGCCACACCTCTCCAAGCCTGGAGTCTTGTCTGGGGTTCTTGTGACCAAACTGGAGGACCCAGCACTTGGCCTTGTTGAACTTCAAGCCATTGACCTCAGCAGCCTGTCCAGATCCCTCTGCAAAGCCTCCTGACCCTTGAGCAGACCAACACTTCCACTCAATTTGGTGTCACCTGCAAATTTACTGAGGGTGCACTCGATCCCTTCATCTGGGCCACTGATGAAGATTTTAAACAAGACTGGCCCCAAAACGCAGCACTGGGGAACATCACTTGTGACCGCAGCTCTCTGGGCTCGGCCATCCAGCCAGTTTTCACACAGTAGAGTCCACCTGTCTAGGCCATGAGCCACCAGCTTCTCTAGCAGAATGCTGTGGGAGATGGTGTCAAAGGCATTACTGAAGTCCAGTGAGAAAACAGCCACCTCCTTTCCCTCATCCACTAGACAGGTCACCTGGTCATAGAAGGAGGTCAGGCTCGTGAAGCAGGACCTGCCTTTTACGAACCCGTGCTGGTTGGGCCTGATTCCCTGTCTGTCCTGCATGTGCCATGTGAGTGCACTCAGGATGAACCGTTCAAATCCTTTGACTTCGCAGGTCATGTAGCACGTCCATTGTCTTCCATTACATGAGCACAACAGAATTCATTTCCTTCACTTACACAAAATTCTAACACAAATCACTCATTTTTTTAATTACATCTGTTTTTTTTTTCATAGCAGGACAGGGCGTGTGAAGTGGAGAAAGTCATGTGGATCAGAGAAAGCACCATTTCAACACTCCCCCAGATGATGGGTTTGCAGAACAAAGAACTGCACTTCTCAGGCAGTTCTGATAAATACTACCCCTTCTTCTGACAAATACCACCCCTTCTTTTAATTTTTACCAAAGAAATGCTATCAGCTCAAAAAAATTAATTAGCTATCGTGGTGAAGGTCTGTTGGAGTAAACACGATGCATCAGTTGATTGTTTTTTGGTGTTAATTAAACACAGGAAGATTAAAACACAAGAACGTGGAGAGAGTTTTGTAGGTAGAATGCATACATAGAGCCAGACAGGTAAATACTGCATACAGCAAGTACCCGTATCTGTTATAACACACATTTTTTAACTGAATGTAAGATTCAACTGCAATGCCATTCAAATTTGTTAACTAGTATTACTTACGTTGGCCAGCCACTGTATTTACATCATACTAAAATATCTTTTCATTTATGTATGTTTGGAGAATTATCTCAATATAGAATGATGAATATGGACACTTAAAAGCTCAAAATCTCAGGAAACAATGAGTATTCAGTGGAGACACCCAATACTCCTCCTATTTGCCTTCCAAACAGCCTGCATTGCAAAAGATTTAGAAAGTCAGGTCTGACTACAAATGAGGCGTTTCCTTGAGAAAGGTTAATGATCATAATGTGTGACAGAAATGTGGGTGGATTTTTTTCACGTTTAGCAACTGGGTGTATTTGTAAAAATTTAAAATCACAATTCCATATGTAAAAATAGTTATTGAATTACATTTCTATATTAGCACTTTTTTATGCTCCATTAATTACAATTTGAAGTTTGTGAAGTTGGTGAATATTTGAACTATTAGGTCCTTTGATATCAACACCAACTTAGATATCTGCACATACATAGGCTACTACCCAGTGTCTTCTTGGCCATTCCTTAATGAAAGTTGTGTATTAAAATACAATATTTACTGCAAATGCTGGATATTTTTTCCCCTTTTTAAATTTTAACTCAGTATCTCAGTTTTATCAAAACATACAGATGGTTACTGCTTACACTCTATTTAGAGGCCACAAGGCCTTAATCTTCAGGTTTTTTTAAGATTGTTAATTGCAGAACGAATACAAGTTTGGAGAGCAAAAAAACAAACGCTGAAGTATTATGAGCAAAGAAACCTCCAAGAAAATTTTACTGAATAATTTAAATAAAATTTATCCACTTCAATAACCTCTATCAATCCACATGGATCTCAGGTGTTTTATTGACATAATGAAGAGCAGCACTGAGTTACCTAATAAACTTAATTATAAAATCTAATTTTCAAATGTGCGGGGCTTTTGTGTCTCATGAGGTGGATTTCAGATTTCAATCCCCTTTTTTCCTGTGCTGTTGTGAAGCAGAAAGCCTCTGAAACACACTTCATGGTGCAAGCTTGCTACAGGGGAAAAGTACTAAGAGGAGGTCTGAATGCAGAACAAGTTATGTCTAGAAAACAAGTGAAGTAAGGCTGAGCAATGGAAAAATTCCTGAGAGCTGATCTTATCTCTCAATCTACATTAAGTCCAAATTGAACTCCAGTGGCCATTTCTGGCTTTTCTGTGGTCTTCAATCTGTCATAAAAGTTCTGTCACTGCTAACGAGCAATTCTCAACCTGCTCCCCCTCATTTAAAAAAAAAAAAAAAAAAGATTAAATCTATTTATGGCTTCAGATGATTATTATTTTTGCTTCTGTCAGCACTCAGACACCACAAATGCATCCAGAACTCAGGAGCTTTGCTTTAAGGGAAAAGAGGAATGCAAAGGATTGTAATGAAAAAATACAATTATTCATTAAAAAATGAAAAACTGAGATTGGAAGCCTTTCCTTCCTCCAGCAGAGTGAAAAGCTTGGCTGCCAGGTGTGTAAAGATGAGATTTACTGGGTGGAGCAGTTAGAAGGCCTGCTCACCTGCTGTAGTGATGCAAGGGAAGGAATCCAAACATGCAACTGTAATATACTTCTTATGTCCCTTTTTGACATTGAATGGGAATACACTGGGCACAGTCTATGTTTCCACTCAGTGGCAACAGACCACTGAAGCACTCACAGGCAACAGACTTTGGCAGTGAATAGTGCAGCATTAACCAAAGAGAGATGTGATGTGAATCGTGAGCAGAGTAGAAGTAATGGAGTAGAGACTGCCAGAGCTGAAACTGTGCTTGTATTAACCAAATGAGTGTGAGCTTCAGCTTTCAAAGAGGGAAATGGAAAGGTGGATTTGCCTTGTGAAAAGATACAGAGCAATTCAAAGAAGCTCTATGTGATGTGGCAGTGAGAAGCAGAGGAACTTAAATGCAAGGAAATGATACATATTCTTTTTGAAGTTTGGAAAGTCTCACTATCAGTAATAGTTTGAGTCTCTTTAGTCCCTCACATTTCCTTCACTAATTGTATTTCTGAAGACATTTATTACTACAGCAAGAAAATTCCTATAGGCACATATTCACCAAATAAACACCTCGCCTTGAACATTTTTTTTTTTTTAACTCTACTAGAAGCTGAGATTGAAACCACCCCATAACTGCAAAGCAGTTATGGTTTTTCTGCCAGCTTCTCAGACCAAGGCAATGTCTTCGTGCTAGCTTCTCAAAGAAAAAAAAATAATTACACCAAACTTGGATAAAGGAAGCAAACTGTTAACATGCACATAACACAGAGGCATGTCTATTGCATTTTTTCTTATGTCACTGTTAAATCACTCCAAGTCAAACCAGCAGAGTCACATTATTTTCTATATTCCATATGACTAACTATCCACCATTACGTCTTTTTTGTTCTGAAAATCAAAGGGAAAAAAACCCAAACTCTACAAAAGCACAAGAGGATAGATCTTTGTAACTTTTAAATTGTTACTGAAGGTAGAGGTGAAGTGAAACAGTAGTTATGGTAGGCATCAACCAGGTGATTAGTTTTAGTTAGCACCACAATGAACACATTTTCTAAGTTGCATGTGTTGGTGGGAGTACATATACCATGCCATAAGAGTACAAAGCTGTCTCTGAAAATTCACACACATTCAGAAAAGATTGGCAAAAGCAACAGAAATGCAAAAAATAGTCTCACAGGGAGAAGGAAAAACGAAAGTATTTGTTTGGGTTTGCAACAGAAAACCCACAAAATTAATGGGAATACCTTCAGCAAGCGGGTCAAGTGTGTGAATCATGAGCTGGAAGATGCTGTTCCTCATTAGACTGTTGTGGAGAGATGCAGAGCTTCCCCCTCGCTGAAGCCGTGGCTTGGTCTAGGTGGAAAGATAAGGGAAAGAACTCAGGATTTTTTTGTCGTTTCTGTGGAAACAGGCCTAAAGACAATACAAATTCATTTCACATCTCACTACACAGTGAAATATTTTCAGCTATCACCTATAGCAGTTTAAATTAAACTATACACTGTATTAAACATTGCTATATGTATAGACAATTTCTCTGGAGAGGATGGATCATCAGATTAGTCATTAGTCTCCCAGGGCTGAGGAATCCTTTGTAGAACTTCACAGTTGGATCCCTCAAGTTATCTCCTTATTTATTTTTTTTTTTAGCTTAGTGTATTGCAAATATGCACACTATCAAAAATAATATTACACTTTCAAAATGGCAAAATCCTAAAACTCAGTGATTTGGAGTGTGGTAAGGCAGCGCAGACCCTACAGCAATGAATCTAACATAACCATTTTGTATGTGCATTTAATCATAGAATCATAGAATAGTTTGGGTTGAAAGGGACCTTAAGGATCATCCAGGTCCACCCCCCTGTGTCATGTGCAGGGAGACCTCTTTCACTAGACCAGGTTGTGCAAGGCCCCATCCGACCTGGGCTTGAACACCACCAGTGATGGAGCATCCACAACTTCCCTGGGCAACCTGTACCAGTGTCTCACCACCCTCATAATAAAGAACTTCCTAATTTCTAATCTAAATGTATCCTCTTTCAGTATGAACCCATTATCCCTCATCCTACCACTGCAAGCCCTTGTAAAAAGTCCCTCCCCAGCTTTCTTGAGGGCCGCCTTCAGTTCCAACCCCTGCCCCACTATAAGCAGGGACACCTTCCACTAGATCAGGTTGCTCAGAACCCCATCCAACCTGGCCTTGAACACTTCCAGGGAGAGGACATTCACAGCCTCTCTGGGCAACCTGTTCCAGTGTCTCTCCACTCTCACCTCACCACAATTTCTTCATAATATCTAATCTAAGTCTACCCTCTTTCAGTTTGAAATCATTACTCCTCATCTTATCACTACACTTACTGATAAAGAGTCCCTCCTCAACTTTCCTGTAGCTCCCCTTTAAGTACTGGAACATTGGTATAGGGTCTCCCTGGAGCCTCCTCTTCTCCAGGCTGAACAACCCCAGCTCTCTCAGCTTGTCTTCACAAGGGAGGTGTTTCAGCCCTCTGATTATCTTTGTGGCCCTCCTCCGGACCCGTTCCAACAGGCCTATCTCCTTCCTGTGTCGAGGGCTCCAGAGCCAGACATAATACTACTGGTGGAGTCTCACCAGAGGAGAGTAGAAGGAGAGAAACACCTTCCTCAGCTGCTGGCAGTGTTTCTGTTGATACACACACTGCTGGTTGATGTCCCATTTTTCATCCACCAACACCCCTAACTCTGATTTTGCAGGGCTGCTCTCAATCCATACTCTGCCCAGCCTGTATTTCTGCTTGGGATTGCCCCAACCCAGTTGCAGGACCTTGCACTTGCCCTTGTTGAACTTCATGAGGCTTGAATGGGCCCACTTCTCAACTCTGTCAAGGTACCTCTGGATTGCTTCCCTTCCTGCCAGTGTGTCAGCTGCACCATACAGCTTGGTGTCATGCAGCTGACACACTGGTGTTCACTTTGCAAACTTGCCAAGGGTGCACTCAGTCCCACTGTCCATGTCATGGACAAAGATGCTAAACAGCACCAGTCCCAACGCTGAGCCCTGAGGAACACTGCTAGTCACTGGTCTCCACTCAGACATGAAGCCGTTGACCGTAAATCTTTGAGTGCAACCATCCGGCCAATTCCTTATCCACCAAGTGATCCAGCTGTCAAATCCACGTCTCTCCAATTTAAAAACAAGGATGTTGTGTGTCAAATACTTAGCACAAGTCCAGGTAGATGTTTTAAAGACATTTAAAACATATTCTGAGGTTATCTTCCTCATGCAATTGTCTGGTACAATAATTGATGTGTTTAATATATCGCATAGAGTAGGAGTGCTTTGTGGGTGACTGTTTGCTTGTTTCAATAAAAAGGATAATCAGAACCAACAGACTGCTGACTAATAAGACCCTGAAATCCAATTACAGAGGAAAAGCAACCCTGAAGAAAATAGTATTTTGCAACAACACATGGTACATGGATTAATCTTCGGTGTCATACAAATACTAAATGAAAAATGATAGAAAATGAACAAGAAAATTAATTCACCACTTTGTCTTTGCAAATAGATTATTTAAATTCTACAGCAGTATAGGAGGGGGAAAGAAATCCCCAGAAAAATGCTGATGGTGCTAAACCAAATAAAGGCTTGTCCCACAACTATCCTGACAAAGAAATGCTGAGACACATACTAATTGCTGCCTACCGTCAGTGTTTGGTCATCCTTGTCGCCAGCATTAGATGACTGCATGAATGGGAAAAAGAACAAAAAAAATTGTCAGGTGGACCATGCATAGACTGGAAAGGCAGTAAAACACGACAGATGTCTCATCCTATGAATGCAGTTGTGAGAGGTTTATGAATCACTCAAATTAAAGCATCTAGTAATCAAGTAAATCAGTAAATTCACACTAAAGTGTTTCAGGAGTCTTACTCTTGACAGTTTCTTAGGCAGGAACTGCTGGCATTTCAGGGGCTGGCACACAGCAGCTGGGCTGCACATCATGATGTTTACTTCATACAGATTATGCTGGGAGGCAAAGTCCCTGTACATCTGCTAATTTGAGAGAGTGAGGACTGAAAAACTCGAAGGGGTAAAAAACTCAGGGTTGACCAACTGTTCCAGGGAAAGCCTAAAAAGGACTAATGCTACCTTGCTATTTTGCAGGATGGGACTAGGCACAAAATGAAGAAAGAGGTGTTTCAGTTTAACAGCTCCTAGCAAATGGCTATTTAGCCCAAACTGGCAGCTCTACTTAAAGGAAGGCAACACGGCACATACTGTTCCGTCATGCAAGAAAATGAGACTCTGAATGGATTTTAAAGGCAATTAATGCTTTTAAGTAAGTGATGTATGCTGGAGATGATTTGTGATTCCTGTGTCCTAACCCTAGAACAACTGCAGCAGAGCACATCACCAGGAGACAGTTCTATGGGAAACGAGAATTTGCTTCAAAACCAAGCAAATGTAAAATTTTGTATCTGACTCATCGTTCTGAGTTTTGCTTGTCTCTTTAATTAACATGTGGCAAATGGGAACCCAGAACTTTTGTGACATGCAATATGTTTCCATGACATCTTGAAAGCTGTGTGATAAAGTAATGTTACTTTTCTAGTCATCTTGCTTACCCTGAGGAAGGAAAGTTAACACCAGAATACCCAAAATATAAAACTTCACTTATCAAGTACTAATTAAACCAGGACACATTACAAACTCCAGCTGCCTCACATGCATTCTTATTTGATCATAACCCCTCCTCCACAAGGTTGGCATTTAAATAATTTCATCCATATCAAAGCTCTTTTATGGCACATTACATAGAAAACACATGATATCACAAATATTCTATAGAATAATCTCCTCAGTGCAGTGAAAGCCAGTTTTTGGACACACATCAACACTAATTTTCATGACCTGCCTTTTGAGTCAGTGAATTAACCTTTAAGGTTAAGTGGAAGGCAAGTAGCTATGAGCAAAAACTGGTAAGAAAGCTCTTCCTTTCTGTTCCATAATAAGTAAATAAATAACCAGAACTGAACTCCTTTGTCAAAAATTTACACACACACACACACACACTCCCAGCTGAGAATATTAACTTGAAGAAGAGAAAACAAGGAAAAGTAAATATTTTTTTTTTCTGACAAAGGAACTACCTGTCACCTCTGAAATTAGACTGCCTTTATGTAAGAAATAGTTAGGAAAAAAGTTTTATGCCTCTACTGAAGACAACCATCACAGAAAAAAACTTTTAACAGAGTGGAAAGTAAAGGAAAGAAAAATTGAAAATTTGTGTTCTAAAATGTCACTAAAACAGTGGATGCATCTCAGAAATTTTTTTCATAAATAGGAGATATATATATCTATGTATTGCTTTTTCCACACATACACTTGAAAATCCATTATTTATCTTTTGTATACTTTGAGAGACCTTCACGGGAGGAAAAAATTATCTTGCAGCAAAATTTGCAAGAAAGCAAAAACATAAGCCTAGAAAATTTCTTCTTGTCTCCAGAGAAGTGTTTCAGGACAGTCACATCCTAAAGATCAGTAGGTATAATTAAAGAAGTAAACTTTGTGAGATGTGAATAAGCATTCAGAACTGGAATATCAATAAAAGTTAAAAAAAAATTTTATTTGGGTCTTTAACTTTAGAAGATAGGAAATGTGTTTCTTAATTTTAATACTGAAAGACTTAAGAATATATAATTGATAAATATGAGTAACTTGTCATTTCTACCTGACAAAGAGCTAAAGGATGTCTCTTTTCTTACAGTCAAGAGGAGCTGAGGCATTTTGAGCATGCTTTAGGAATAATATGAGGGCATTCCTAAAAAAAAAATCCTGTTGAAGGAAACACTGTCACCTACTTGAAGGGGAATCAGATGAATTGCATGAATATTTAAAAACAACTACATAATAATTTGTACTACATTTAATTCTTAGATGAGAATTCTGTTAAAAAGAGAAAGAATACTGAAATACATTTTGCATACAAATTAAGGAAATAAAAGTGAAAAACACATCCAAAATAATTTTAATTCTTCACCACAGAACAGGATGTAACACTGAGAAACCGATCTTTTAATTTTTTTTTTCTTCACACATGATTAGTAATGCAATCATTTCTGAGCTTAATTTGCCAGTCAAGTTACATGCTAGAAGAAATGTTCAAGACTGGAATATAAATAGAATTTTAAGGCAGAAATGCCTCCACAATTGAAAAAAAAATAAAAAAGGAATGTAAAGAATGATTTGAGATTGTGATGATAATAAATACTTATAATGCCTAGATTATCTCATGGACTAAAAATAATAACACCATAAAATTATGTTTTAAACTATGCAGTGAAAAGTTCGGTTGTGGTGTTGTGTGTACATCATATATTTGATGGCATTTTGTCCCCCTTATGATGGCAGATTAAGCCATTTTCCTATTGCTTACAGTGAGTTTTGCATTTATGTGCTCATTGCTATGTAATTTGGGTATCACACACGGCATGGCAAAGTATTCTAAAGTACCATTTTTCCCTTGTAAAAAATAATTAGTATTCAGACATTTTATACAAACTTTTAATTTAAGATAACACTTAAAAAACTAGTCCAAGGTTAAAATGATTGTGTTTCTCTGCACTAGGAATAAATATTATATTTTTGGACATACTCAATAGTGATTTCTTTAAAGAGAAGATACATTTTCTGTAAAGATAAGTTTTTTTCTTAAATCATGACAACCATTGCATATTAGTTCCCTCCAGATCAGAAAGAGACAGAAACACCATGTCATCTGTGCATTACATATATTTCAGAAGGAATTGCTGGGTAAAAAATTTACCTTTTGCAACTACCTGCTACAATTTCTTTGAAACCATGAATTTAATGTAGCTCTGCAAAATTAAAACAAGGCATTCTAGTAGACTGTCTTATTCAAAAGTATCTGGGGCACAATCCCTTATTATTTCAAAATTTTTTTTAGAGAATTCACCAAATTATTTGTTGGTTCTTCTGTATGCCATAGCAGTATATAAGTTTTCCTATCCTCCTGCCTATTATCGGTGACCATGTATTCCAGTTTGCACAACCTGTGCTAAAAGTCTTAAATATTTTATTTCAGGAAGAAAAAAAAAAGCCTACCTGCTATGAAGAAATATTCTATAGTATCCTTTTTGCACATTTCTTTTTCTCAGTGACATAAATCAATCACTGATTAAGCCTGACATCTTCCCTGCCTTGTTTGGGAACGTGTTTTCTTAAGAAACAGGCTCCTGAAGAAATTCATGCAAGAGATGATTCCTCACTAACTACATGGTGGCATCATGACAGTCAAATGAGGAGTAGAAGCTATAAAAAGCTCTAGGTATCCGACACAGAATATCCTTGTTAATAAAAGATGGCTAGTAACTTGAATCATCTATTAGACCGTGTGTTCCAAAAACAGAACCAGAGAGTTGACTGCCTGCAGCTCTAGAAGTCGCTGCTCTAGCTGAAGTTTCCATGTTCAATAACCTGAAACAATTAGCCAACTGGACTGCTCACCTCCTTCTCCTAATCTGAGAAAAGCACACTGTCAAACAACATCAGGTAAAAATATCACTGGATTTCAACAACCTTTCTACAGTGTGGGCTAATATTTCTTTCCACCATGCTAAATCTTTTCCAGCTATAATAACTAAAAAGTTGTTTTGTTTTATTTCTTTTTAATCAGCTTTTGTGGGAATAATGAAACTTCATGATGCTTCGTGTCAGCAGTGTAGTGCTGAATGTAATATAGTGTCTGTAAAGACTGTAGAATATGAGCTCAGACAGGGTTTATGCTTAAGGTCTGTGGGTTTTTTTTGATAGGCTGAGATGCAGAAAAATGAGATGGATTTCAAAGGCAGCCACTGGAAAGTCAATCTGATTAACTTAAGAGGGTCTAGATAATTTCCAAAAATCATTAACCTATGGAGTGCCAGTAATGTCTTTGGAATAGAACTGTTCTAAATTTATTTGAAATTATATGGTAAGTTAATGCATAACTAAACTCCAAAGCAACAAACTCACCTAGACAGATTTCAGAAATAAGCCTAATGAGCTCAGTGAAGGAACACATCTTATTACCCTACCCTCTAGATTCATTATGTACTAAGCCCGCAAGTGGATGTAGGGGAATATTTCCATATTTAAGCTATAGTTAACTAATGGTGAGATTTTTAACTTGCATAATACTGCTTTGTAGATCATTACCTTGATCCAGACTGTAAACCGAGTACAGAACCTTGGGTCTTGTTTACCACAAAAGAGGAAAATGCTTTAGTACGCACAGTGTAGAAAAAGAAATTCCCTTTTACTTTGCCTGTTTTCTTGCTTCCTTTAACCTCTTTCCTAAAAGTAAAGTAAAATGGGGAGTTTTATCTATAGAAACAGACTTACATATTGTTGAAAAAAGCTGCTGTGATTCATGAGAATCATATCCAAGGTTGTAAGCTCGCTTTACTTATCAAAACAAATAATTTATTACATCAAGCTGGAACTTCCAAAAATGTTGAACTAGACTGTCAAATTGGGATACCTGGCCGCATTTACATTTGCTTATTTATAGGCACTTCGGATGAAAGCTGTAGCCCTGAACAAAGTAGAACAGCTTTGCTCATTCAGACCAGTTGCCTCCTTTACACCAGTCTATTCATGCAATTACCCAATGTGCCCACACATAGTGAATGCTCATAAATGTTCAGAAGAGGTGCACCTTAGCTGATTTGAGGGGTGACAAATGGATGGTTTAAAAGAACCAGTTGCTGTATCTCATGCTAATGTTAGGTCATCTGATTTAATTGCTGATTTTTATGCATACTATTATATGAAATAGGATTCTTCCAGTCAGTCTGTAGGACCCATCATAAGACATTTAGTTATTCAACATGTATAAGAAAGTCCAAGTCTGTCCCATGTCTCTTACCTTCTCTGAACTTGCTTAAAGTCAGGTATCTTTGGCTTAGGATGGCAATGTAATAGCTCAAGCTTAAGGACTTGATGAGTTTTTAATCACCTTAGTGTCAGAAGTAATTATGCAGTTTTAAGTTGTCCTCATCCTCATTTCAAGACTTGTCAATGAAATCACCTTTTGCTATTTTTTAATGTATATAGCTTAGCACGACAGTTTTGTACGGCTACATAACTCCCATGGGGACAAAAGAATCTTCCAAAAAAAACAACAAAACCTAAAGATAGGTACTTAGAGCAGTCATTAGATACTCATGCATGCAAAACATTTGTTCACAAGTGACAGTTTTAGTACTGCAGTATGGATTTACGTGGCTAGCTTTAAAATACCTGGATTTAAATTGTTTCAGATGTTTCTACTTCATCAAAAATATTATGTGGGAAAGCATTAGTGACTGTTCTAAGATTAAGTTCTCAAAATTTTAAAAAAAATCTGAACTAAAATCACCCATGAAAAAAGCCACAAATACTGGGCAGGGTGCTGGTAAGGTTTTCACCTGAACTACATATGCACCATAGAGACTACCAACAAGAGACAACTGCTCTTCATTTCTTACAGCTCCATCAAACACGAACATCTTAGCAAGAAGCCAGCAAAAAAGCATTTCCTAGAAATTCTGCTTAACTCAGTACACAAAGGATCTGCTGCAGATGATGAAGGTTTTACAGATTGCCTTAAAAGTAATCACAGTAATTCCCAGAGAGGAAAGTGTTCCACAAATCTTAGTGCTTGCTGATGCTATACCAATTTGCAACAACCAAATAAATCTCACTGTAGTAAGGTGACTGCACATTGTAGAGAATTTGTCTCAAGGGGAAAAAGGCTGCAGTTTCACTGCCTTTCCATCTCAAACACCCTGGAGATCCTGAAGGATGTGGGCAGCTGCAGCTGCAGAGAACACAGCCTCCACAACCTATAGGGAGGAAATGATGAATCAGTGCATCTTCAGCTGCCCTGGTCACGTCTCCTTTCCACCAAACTCTGCTCACTGTCTTATTTCACAGCTGCCTTTCTTCTCCAGGTGACTTTCTGTCATGAGGATCTCTGCCAAATTTATTGTCAGTTGGCATAAACTCACGCTTACCCTAGCTCTCAGGATAGGAACTGCGAGTATGTAATCAGACATGAGCGGGTCAAAATAAGGAAAATAAAGAATGATATTGCAAAAGCTAACTTAGCATTGCTAATAGCTGATGTTTCCCACAGTGTCAGAACGGGACAGAAAATAGGAGGTAGAATGATGGCCCTTAAGACAAAGCAAAGGCCTTGGCATGCCATATCTATCTTGTGTGACTACTTTTTCCACGAAACCACAGCAACATTTAAAGTGGTCTTCTACCTCGCACATTTTTTTAAATGAGCAAGGAGGGAAAAAGGAAAGCGTCATGAAAACAGGATTATTATTAAGGTACAGATGTTTCACATAACTGTGTTTCAAAACATAGAATCCTTGTTCACTGGGAGCACACCACCAGCTCTAGGCTGCAGGACTCCGGGTGTCAGTTTTACATCAGCCTAATAGGCAAAACTGAGCAGTTGCCTTCTGTTCCTCCTTTTCCCCACCTGTAAACTAGGAACAGAAACACTGTAAAGAACTTCATTCTGATGAAAAGGGCTGATTGCTTTAGGGGGAAGTTACCAGATACAATCACCTACTCTTCAGCAATTAACTGCTCTTTGGGTTTTGCATCTTCTACTGACCGCAATATACATGTTCACTGCAATAACCTACAAAGCAGAACTTCTCTGAAAGCAACACCTCCAACAGCAATAGGTAAAGGATGAAAATGAACCTTTTGCCATGTTTTGTTAGCTAACAAACATTTAAAGTTTTGGGGTTTTTTTACTATTTATGTCTTTTGCAGGTCAGAGACACGGGTTTACAAGATTGTATGACAATCAGTGCTGTCAAAGAACATAGAACACTTATGTTCTTTCTAATTGCAGGTTAGACTGACTCTTTAACACTGAAAAAATGTTGGTTTTATTTTTTTATTCAACAACTAGCTGGATTATATCACACTTTCTAAGTTTTAAAATGGGAAACTTGACTTTAAGTCTGAGGCAAAACAGAGTATTGCTAAAAGCAAATACCTTAATTTGACACATTTGACTCAGAAGTATTTTAGGCTTATTGTATTTGTAACTGACATTGAATACCATCTGCCTCCATATCATCCTTCAGATAATAATTTTCAGCTATTTTCACCACTGCCTCCTAAGTCTTTCTGATCACCTGAAACACACAAATGCCATCTAAAGGTTTGTCTTACACCTAGTGAGGGTGTAAGAAATGAGAGGGAGAAAAACTGTTAATAAAAATTAATTTTACAGAACAACCTGCAGATAAGACACCAACACTGTACTGCCAGTGAGCCTGATAGAGCTGTGGACAGAAAAGCAAGTCTGAGTTTCCAAATTTCATCTATAATCACAAAGCAAAACAAATAATTTTCTTCACATTAGGTGAAGAAAAAAAAGGACCACATCAGCTTCTGTCTTACTCTGATTCCTTCTGCCTTTTAACTATTTTTCTACAATGTTCTGCTTTTCTTTAAGATAAAAGAGAAGATCGGTGGCTCTGAAACAAAGAGCATCCCTGTATGCTGGGATTCTGGAGACCACCAGGCACATGTTCCGGAGAATCTGCAGCATACACGTATCAGGCTACTTTTAACTCTTTTGGAGCCAAGAGATGAAACTGAGGCGGAAGGACCTGAACAGCACTTCTAAATGCAGAGTTGCAACATTAAGAACTTAAATCAGATGCCTGTTATGGCTCTCAGTGTTTGGACACCTCAGTCAGGGAATTATGTTCTACCTGGAATAGCAAAGGCTCGACAGGAAATCTTTGTCCCCACTTTCCTTCATTAGTCTGCATTTTTGTGCTGCCTTTCATGCTATTTATTTGTCTCTGCAGCTAGGAACCAGATCCCTGCAGGAGAACCATTGCCTCATGGAGTGCTGAAGCCGTGGCTCTGTTGCTCTCCTCTGCAAAGCCTGGTCCTCCCAGAGCAGATTCCCATAATTTAAGGTAAACCTACAGCTCCAAGGAGAATTCCCACTGTAATCAAACACAATAAGGCATTAGGGGGAAACAGATGCTCTGGAGCTAGGGAAGACTGAATTATGGAGGGGCACAGTCGGAGACCATAGATACAAGAAAGCATGAGAGACTCCAGTAGCCTAAGCACACAGTGGCCCTAACACAGGCCTGTATCCGCCTTCCATCTCTCTTTGTCATTTACAGCCTAGTACAAAAGCTTTTCTTCACCTCCAAGATGCCCAGTATGCTTCATTGCAAATGATACTTGTCACAGACTTTTTCTGAAATATGTTATTTTGGACACGAGCCAAAATCATAATCTCCATGAGCTTTCAATTAGAAAGAGAAACCTCACACCAACTCCATCCAAATTTTATGTAATCCCATTCCACTAGAAAAAAAAAAAAAAAAAAAAAAAAAATAGTCTACCCCCCCAAAGTTTTTGTAAACCCATTCCCCAAAAAAAAAAAAAAAAAAAAAAAAAAAGTAGTCTGTTTTTTTTAACTACTGTAGGAGTCACAAGCAGGAGATCATGCCATTACTCCTGGCTGTAAGGCTTCTTTTAGCCAACACTTGGTCCCCAAATGCTCAGTCTGCCTCTATCTTCTCCTTTTATGACTTTTCTCCCAGCATCTGTGCTTCTTTCATCATTTCTTGGACTCTTCTGCTCTGTTTTTTTCCTTCTGTCTCTTTGGCAGGTACATCACATAACACGCATGGAAACCCAGTCCATCCTGAACACCTCTGATCCAGGGAACATTACATCTCTTTATCTGAGATGGATGCTCCTACTGTTTCAGCTATCTGGTTTCATTAAGAAGTGTGATCATAACTATCTGCATTTTCCAAGGACAGGGCTCTTACATCCTACTAGTTTCAACATTGCACAGCTCCACTAGGCTTTCTTCTGTGTAAAAGGTACAAAAAAATGAAAGGTGAGTAGAAGCCTTTAACAAAAACTACAGCCTTGCATTAAGTGAAGTCACCATGACAGAGGGGATATGAAAACAAGACTTGGACTTGCACAGCAAAGCAAAGCCCTCATAATGAAATATACTGGGTGTGAATTCCATTAAAACAAATGAGAATACTTTCTGACCTTCATTACAAATACTTTCTGATTATTTAATAGCCAAATTCCAGTTCCTGTGGCTACATTCTAGGTTGGCATGTTTTTGGCTCTAATGACAGCCCAACATAAATCCCTGTTTTCAGATAATGCACATACTGCCAGATGTAAAAAATCTGGTTTTTCCAAACCTTTAATGAACCAAGTCCTATAAAAAAAAACTGTAAGGTAAGGAAAGACAGAAATCATTATGCACTTTGCAGTCTTAAGCTGTTTGGAAGTAATCCATAAAGTAGTTTTCGCTTCTACAGAAAATTCCCATTGTTATGAGTATACTTGTTTCTGTTTCAACTTGACTCTGAAATCACTCTGCAAGCATGTAAAAACTTGAGTAAACAATGCACACATGATTGTCTTTACACTATTCACACAAACTTTGGGAAACTGCAGTCTCTGTCAAGCTAAATTGTCAGTAAACACGGCTATGTCATGTGGAAGTTTGTAAGGCTCCAATCAGGATTTTATGCATCTAAGCCACTTTTTATTATAGTGCTCTATAAAAGACTTTTCATATTAACCAGCTTTTGTGCTTACAAGGCTGACCAAGCGAGTCAGAGGGAACAAATGTATTTGATTCCTGAAATATCGCCTGTCCATCTGCAAAACACTGTGTGGACAGAATGAGAAGAAACAGATTAAAACTCCCTTAGCCTGTCTGCACTATGTTTGTTTTTATGTACTGGCTATTTTACTGTAGATTTCGCTGTATATACATTTTGAATATGTGTCATAAACAGTATTCCTGCAGTCCTGCTGTGCATGTCTATGGCAATATTCGACAGGTGCTTTTTATATTAAAATATTTTTTACTATTAATTCAAAACTATGTTTATTGAGTGGCAAAGAATTATGAGGACTTTTACTGTCCAATTCCTGTTAACTGTGTTCCATTTCCAGACTGAAAATCCTTATATACCATCATAGAAATCTCCTCTCAAATCATTCAGGTTTTTCAAGATTCTTAGTACAATCTGAATTATCAAAGCCTTTCCATTCTGGTTCATAAAGATGTGATAAGAATTATGAAGGCCAGGTGAAATCATGACCTTAACATAAATAAAGAAATAGCTAGAACAGGGGACACTGGCATGAAAAACCTCCAGCAGATAAAAAGAACAAAAAAAACCCAACCTGGCTCAAAGTCTTATTTCACACCACTGCGAACTAATTCCATGGGATTAGCATAGAAATAAATTAGTTGAGCAGAACAATCCGCATGAGCATGCAGGAAGAGATGTTACATTTATTTCACAGCACATTGAAGCAAGGTCATAATTTGTAAGATATAAAGCAAAACACGGTGAAAATAAAAGATGCATTTTTCAATATGAATGTTTTCCACCCTCAGGGGTCTACTAGCTAAAACAGATCCTACTGTATTTGTAGCTATTAGAGTCATTACAGCACCAGACATCATATGCTACTAAATGAAAGGTCTCTCTCTCTGGACGTTAGCGCCTGCTTATTAGCCTGTGGGTTTACCTACACTCATCTGTAGGAGGTTTTCTTATTTTACACCTTCAAGCAGACCTGGCTTGCCAAGGGCTTTTTCAGTCACACAGTCAGGCTTTTCCTCCACCCTGTGGATTATCAGGATTTTGCCAGCTCATCCTGCAGACTCACCCAACACAGCAAAAATTTGCAGACCTTGGTGTATTTTAAGTCACGTGTCCCTGCCACGTAACACTGCAATGACCAGAGCAGAGAAGACTGGAGGCTCTAGATCCAGCTGCTTACCCTGAAAAGCTAGGTCAGACTGGGTTGGGGATCTCTGGAGAGTTCAATTGCTCCAACGGTATCAATTGCCAGAATATTTTTGGAAAAAGCATTTAAGCAATTTCATGTCCCACCCATGTTAGTCAGCTCTCACAGCAAAAAAAATACACATTTAAAATTGCTTTCTCCATGCTATGGCAACTTCTGGTGAGCTGTGCCACTGTTTCTCCCAGCTAGAGGACTGCGTGACCACTTCCAGGGGCAGTACCCAGAGCAGCTTTACACAACACCAGAGCAGTCACGCTGTTACTCAGCCACCCTCCACACCCCTCACTGCTTTCACTCCTGGCCTCCATCACATTCAGAGTCTCAGGCAAGTAAGGACAACATTTTAAACTACTTGCTGAGCTCATTAAAGGATGGAAAAGCAGGAACTATAACAGTATGCAAACCCTTTCATGTCTCACTCCTAGCTGAAAGATCATTCAGGTTGGGAATAAACAAGATCTGCTCCTGTCTGCTGGATTAATAGTGCCATCTGTGAAATAAGGACTGCAAAATCAACTCGGATGATAGCAGATTTTGGTGTACTAATAGAATCTATTGCAACATTGCCAAAGCCTAGCCATATTCTAGGCACAGCCTGAGAAAAGCAAAGTACAGATTTGCATGGGAACAGACGGGTTGTTGCACCAAACACTTGTGCCTAAAAGCCAGCACAAAGTTTTTTGCAATCTCTTTGGAAAAACTGCTCTCTGTCTCTCTTACTGTCTTACTTTCTTCTGATGAAAATACATTAATACAACTTTACAAGCCTTACTTACAAATGTATTATTACAAATAATATATACAAATGTATTAGACAGAAAAAGCTCATCCTTTGGTTTAGACCACAGAGAATGATGAGATACTTTGGATGAAAAGAAGTCAAGACAAAAAAAAACCTAGAAAGGACAAAAATGCTGCCAAAACACAGGAAGTACAAATTTTTGTGAGCATGAGGAAAGCATTCTACACACAGAAGCAGGGGTACTTTTCTCTTACTAATTAAATAAGGACATATATTGACAGCCTGAAATTTTTTCTTACAAAGCCTTTCTTCTCTGTCCAAGAAGCAGCCATGGACCCAGGGGCAGACTAAATTCTATCCAGATTCATGGCGGGGGGGGGAAGGACTGAATTTCTACTATTTAGCTCTTGGAAACGGAGGACAGAATTCTTCCAGGAAAATTTAGTCTTGTTGGCTAAATCTTTTCAGCCACGACTTGATAATGAAAATTAATCCTGAGATCTAAGGCTACATGTTCCAGATCACAAAAGAATACCCAGCAAAAGGACTTTTATATGTCTGTGAAAAAGCTAATAATAGTAGAAAGACACTGCATCTCTTATACCAAAAGACAATTAAACACAACAACAAAGAACTATAAGTAGCCATGTCCCAAACAAACAAAACTCAATCACTCGCATCAGAAGTTCTGCAAAAAGAGTTTGGGTTACACACCGAAGTGGCAATTTGGATTCTACTTACATAAAACCTATTTAGAAAGAAAAATTTCTTCACTGTCATCACTGCACAATGAATTTCCTATAGCAATACCCTGCTTGCTGTTGAGTTGGACCAGAGTTATTTAAAGCCTTTGCAGCAAATCTTTCATTATCAGTTTTCATGTATATCCTCCTGTTAGGAATTGAAGCACTATTTTGTTTAATTATTTCATGCATTTTCTCTCTTGTAATGTGAACTATACAGAAAGGTGAATGAGAATTATATCTGCACTTTGTTTTCTATCATTTAGGACTTCACAGTTTATTGTAACATGTATGTGCCTAACCTCTTTAGAAATAAGAGCTTAATTTTTTTTCTTAATTAATTTGCTCCCTTCATTAGCAGAAGAGAAATCTAGCTCTGTGATTAAATTCTATGGGTTAGTTTTTGCTGATGACAAAATGCATTTCATCTCCTAGGTCATTCATCTCCTCTAAATTTGCCTACTTTATCACTTAGGCACTAATGCCTAGTGTCTAATACCTATAAATTCTTCTAATTTCAGGAGGAAACTAAACCACAAAGATGAATCTTCATTTCATTTATAAAATTATATTTTTGCTGCTTTATCCTTGTAAAGACAACTTTGTAAACATCGACTGTCAAAATATTTACTAGGATAAAGCAAGTTAAAGCCAGTAAGTTTCAGTTCTGCATTAAAAGGCTGAACATGGTGGTGTAGTCACATGTAAGAGCTAGCCTGGCCTACAGTGAGATGCAAACTTTCTTCTTATCCATTATATACCAAATTTTTGTATCTCAGCAATGATCACACCAAGATTAAGGTTTTCTTAAAGAAGTCACGGGTAGAGGGTGTTGGCTGTTTGATAGCTTCCATTCTTTATGTTCTTCTCGGTGAAACTTCAGCTTTATGTAGTAGGTGACTCAAAAACAAAAAACTATTTTTTTTCCTATATCTTTTTGAAGTCCTTTAAAGATAAGTGCAATTTTAGGATATTAGGAATAATCCCACCCCACACACACACTTAATGAACAAGGTTTCTGAATCTCCTCAGAAAAGGTTTGAGTCAGGATTCTTTGTCTGCTTCCAGTCTGGTCTTCAGACTGATAGTCTCAGAAGGACCATTTGATTGTGTTATTCTTTTCTCAACACCTTCTGAATCAGTCTTCTATTGTCCCCCCTTTTTTTTTTTCCCTTTTGGTATGGTCTATACCACTAATATATTCACTGTCTTGTCTTGCACTTTTCTTTAAAACTCACAGTTTTTCTGCAAGGTCTGTCAATGACCTCAGGAGTGAGTTACATAGGATCATTGCTGTTGTCAGAAACACCTGACAGAACTTTTGATACTGGACTGGAAAAAGCCATCTCACTTCTTTGCAAAAGACAAAGAGAACTATTTAAAAAATCGTTTATAGCAGTGAATTAGTCTGCTGGAGATGAAACAAGCTCAGTTTTGATTATCATAAAAGATGCAATTATGACTCCTGTCTGTTCACTACAAATGTACCCATTTCTGCAACTTCAGCCAGAAGAGCTCGCAATAATAGTTGGTCATTATGTCTGCCCTGAACTACACCACTAAATGCAAGAAACATCTGGAAGAAAAGTGCATGGAAATATCCAAATGATTGACAGTTGTCTGTCCTGAAAAAAAAAAACAATGCAGTCCATCAACTAGAGAGCCCTGGACATCAAGTTGTGCATAATTTTCTTAAGTAACTCTTCATGACATCTTTTCAAGTAACTCCACAGATGTGGAGATTTTAGACCACAGGTGACAGATAGACTTAATGTCAGCTTAATGGCCAAGGAGACTTAGTCTAACATGCAAAGATCAACATCACCAGGCAAAGCAAAAAGCAAGACTAGAAAAACCTGTGACACCCTAGGGGATGCCTGCTTGTGAAAGGCTGTTTTTCTGAATTCAAATGCAGCTCAACAGACTTGGCAGCCTGACACTCCTACTGGAGAACTAACTACTGTGCTGTGCCTGCTCCAGGTGAGACCTCTGCTTTATCATCAGTGTCACCCAGACCCATAGTTTTCAAATAAATAAGGTTTCAATTAACATCTACCATATACAATTCATTTGCTTTTTGGTTAGCTACAGTATGAATGCAAATGGGGCAAAAATCCTTCAGAAGGGACTGAGTAGAGTGAAACATGATAGTATAAAGTAATCATCTCCCCTTGGGAATTTCTTGCACTTTCCCATCTTCTACAGTATTTTTTGTGAGCACAGGATGGTGATTATGCAAACACTTAAAGATCAATGGCACTAAATCAGACAACTCCCCGAAGGTCTCATGCAAGCAAGAATTTTTGGGACTTAGCTCATCATTTCTAAGAGCAAATACATTAGGATTTTATAAGCTCAAAAAGGCTTGTGAGAGTAATAATCCGTAAAGCCTATTAAGCTATTAAGGTAACCAAATAAAGCATCTGCATTTTGATCTGTCTGCAGTCTAAATGCCCAGCATGAAGCTTTCTTAGTGATATAAAGAAGGCTGTAGAAATCATTCTCCATAGGATAATTTTCTGTTTCAGCTTCTGTTAAAAAACAATATAAACCCCAGAAACTTATTCCACTTTTACAACACCTTGTAAATATTTTCAATGTGTTATGCTTTCAATATTTGAAATTGTTCTCTCTGTTAAAAGGACTTTTCATTCCTTAAGACAAAGGATAAAACACATTGGTTCTTCTAGCCTATTTATATTTTTACATGTTTGCAATGTTTCACCTGCTGCAAAATCCACCAGGCACAGTACTCCCATTGCCATCTCTGCTCCACTTACTACTTGTTAATACTGCTCCTTAATACTCCTCCACACTCTTGGCTGGATGTTGTCCACAAGCATTTGTTTCATGTTCATTCTGTTCACTTTAATTCAGAATCTGCCTACAGACAATTTTCTGTGCTGATTGTAACAGGCATGTAAATGACCTAACAAAACTAAATTAAATAGAACTTTGTAGCTAATATTCTTTGGAGATCACCATTTTGAATCCTATTTTAACTTGCTGAAGTGGTAAGGGCCTGAAACTTTATATTGTTCTAGTATACCAAATAGGGACAAGCACACATGTAGCTTACAATATATTTCTTAAAATTTTGTATTGAGTGTCATAAGCTAACATCACAAGCAATAACTTTAGCTTTTCTGCCATAAGCAAAGAGGTGCATATTTCCTACTCTCAGCAGCAGTCTATTTGAATGAAAATGATTTACAGCCTTGGTGTTTTACTTGTGAAATTGGATTCTCAAACATGAGATTTCATACACGTGCCTTGAAATAATCATAAGCAAATGACAGGAAAAATGGTGATGCATCCATTGCACTCTACAACAGCATTCAGCAATTCATCCAGTATTAGTTGCAAAAATCTGTTTGCTGTTTTTCGTCTCCAGAAGTTTACTATTTCAGAGTCACGAAAATACTATTCTTTTCTCATTCTAGTAAATCAATTAAACTGAAGCCATTCTATAAGAAAATGTATTGTTTCTTACTGAATTGCAAATTCCTCATTTTGGCAAATTCTTTCTTTACTTTTTCTTTAACTTTCCTTCCTCTTCCAGCCCTGAAAAAGTTTTACTTCCAAGCCTATGTGCAATTATAATCCAAAAATACAGACTAGAAAGGCTTTACAGATAAGCCAACCAAATGATACTGATTATGATACGAATTAAAAAGATGAGTCTGTTTCCATGGTAAAATGCAACTGCTATATTAGACATGGGCACTGCAGCATTAAACAGAACCTACAGTGAAGACATCTCCTGCCTGCGTCTAACAACAGGCCAGAACTGATCTTCAGTAATGCTGATTTTATTATTTTTCCCATTTACATTTTTCATGCCAGGTGACATTTAATTACCGTGCACCATGTCAAGTGAAGATACATGTGAGAAAGTCCTGGATGACAAAAAAAGGTGGTTCAAAAAGCTCATTTGGAGGATGAATTGAGAAGACACAGAAATATTCTCTTCACCACATTCACGATATTTACTCTTACCAAGTAGTGTTCACTATCTGAATAACTGAACACTATTCAGAGTGAATACACACGGTAAACTTGGATTTCTACATAATATTTTATAAGCTCTTGTTATGGGTACAATTAGATGATGTTTAAATTCTTCCACCACTACATTCAGATTCAGGTACTCCAGGTTTAGTCTCAATGACACAAAACTAATAAACATTTTTTTATACTGTAGGCTAAAATAAAGTATCCTTATCCTAACACCACGTCTTTGCTTTGTTCAGTTGGATGCCTTGCAGAAGGAAAGAATGTAACATTGACATTTCAGTAATTTCTTCTAAGCCTCACGTAAATAACCGTAATGCTTGTCTATTTATATTATGTAGCATTTTTCAACAAGTGGACTAAAAAGCACTGGGCCTGCTCCTGAAGCATTAAAAACAAACTTCTACTGATTTTAATGCCTGTAGTTCTCTCTGTCCATCGAAGAAAATCACTTTATTTACAACAGAAATATCTCTGGCTGAAAACCAGGTACAGTTCACTGTAAAGCAATAATTTGAGACAGGGAAAGGCCAAAAAATCACCTGGGAAAACTGGGTGATAGGGGCTCTTTCTTCTATATGAAATATTTATTGAACAGCATATTTTTCTTCATTTTTATTTATATTGCCAAATGATGTTGTAGTACTTTACCACATGGCTGCTGTGTTCCACCTGCAATTCATGCACCTGTCAAGTGGCTCATGAAGTATTCTACACCTATTTTACAGTATTCCTAAACCAGAATCTTTTTCTAGATAATGCGTAACAGAAGCTGCTCCTTCCAATGTTTTATATTAAAAGACTTTTTATGTAAGTCTCAGAAAGCCAAATCTCAACAGAGGCCAAACCCTCATGCACTGTCATTAGTGAGGTTTGTTTCCTCGCTGTGTACTGCTGTGGTACATCTACACGTGACCTAAGGCAGGAGTTGCATCACTTCTGGGGACTTGTCACTGCCTCCTGTCCTACATCTCCTACACCTACATCATCGTAAGTATGATGAACACTTATACAAATTGTCAGATTACACTAACATTAGAAATTTCACTTAGGCACTTGTACTGCAGTTGTCTAGAAACCAGTGAAGTGAGAACAAGGGCAGTACCCCATGGATAACTCTGAGATCTGGGACAAAGACTGACCTGCTGCTTCTCCCACACAAATGATAAACACCAAAGGAGAACAGCAGGATTAGTGAGGAAAACCACAAACTCTCCCTACAGTCCCTTGAAGGATTCACAGAAACAGTGATGAAATTTCATTTCCATCTGTGTCTGGAATTTTCTATGTCTGACAAATCAGATAAATAAGTTCTTACTAATTTTGCATAAATACCTTTGCTTCAAATGGAATAAAATTAGTAGTGGACATAAGTCACATTTAAATATAAGATCATTAGACTATCCAAATCACTCTTACCAGAAGTGCTTTACAGTCAGCTTAGATCATCTGGGTTGTCCTCTATGCAAATGGAAGGGATAAGCAGGATCTGGCATTTGATCAGACATATTTGTGAATATCTCATTCCTCCCTGTGAGCTGTGACACAGCTGGGACATAACTTGCCCTGGCAGGAGATAGGGAACAACTCCTTGCTTGTATTTCTTCTATCAGAACAAGTACTTCATTAATCCCTGAACACTTTCTGCTTGCACTAACGCAGCTTTCCTGGTACTCCAGGATTTTTCTCTTCAAAGCCTCACAAGTCCTTTTTAAAGAGGAAAAGCTAATCCCACCCTAAGAGTGAGAATATCCATTTCTTACAGCCTTATGGATCTAGATTTCCACTTTACTCAAAAACAAGGGAGCCTAATCCTGGTTCCAGAAGAACAGTCTCTTGCCCTCAATGCATCCACATTTTTATTTAAACAATGTTAACTCCCAGCTTTACTTAGATGTTAGAAAGTTAAGCATCACAGGAACTCCATTCTCCTCAGTAAAACAGCTCCAGATTCTCCATGTGATAGTTACAGAATTTGTCTCAGTACACTATATCTTATTACCATTTTCTTTAAAGAGGGTTTACGTACCTGCCATACAGGCACATAGTTATTTTGTTCAGAGTTGTTTCTAAGTGAAGGCCAAGTCCTGGATTAACTACCTTGAGGAGTGCCCAGACAATGCCCTATGGATGCTGCAAGAACCACAGCAAGTAGCACTTCATGCCAGTGCTTTCTAGGATACAAATGTTCTAGAAGTTCTGACAGAATCTTTGAAAGATCTAGCATGTGCTCCATTTTGGACAGGTAAGTGGCTCAGTTATGCACTCTAAGGAAGAGCTAGAAAGAAACGTGAGACCTAACAAAGAAGGTGTCAACTTCTTGAGCTAGATTTAGGTCCAGTTTTCCTGTTTCCAGACAGAAAAGGGAATTGCATTCTTTATACTGCTGGTGAATTCCTAAGTGCTGGTACAGACCCACATGGCACCAACTAGTGCTGCTGAATTCCATATACCTTACCACTTCTCAGCCTCAATGACCAAAGGCAGGGACAGAACTCCCGCAAGGCTGAGAGCAGAAAATAGTCCTGCAAGCTTCTGAAAGCTCCAGTGTTTCAGTCTGGAAGTAGCTAAGCAGACACCTATGTAGAATTTGTATGTGACTTTATTTAAGTCTTTAAAATACAAAAAGAAAAATATTATTGATCCAATCATCAGCATTATTATGTGTGGCAATGTTTATATTCCTTTAAGGCAGGAGCTGATCTAAACTTTGTTTGCCAGTGAATGGCAGGCTTAAAAATGTTTTCAAGCCACTGCTTCTAGTCCTGCAAGGATAATAGTGACCTAAAGTAGGAGGATCTCAGCTTTATTGAGAGCTTTCTTGTTCATTAAGACTGGGAAGACCTGGAGGACCTTGTCAGCCCTACCAGAGGTAGAGAAGGAAGGAACACAGAGATGCCTACAGCCTCTTCTTGTGATACATCTAGCAACAGATGGTAAAACATTAGGATTCAGGTAACACCTGTAAAGTTTAGTAAAGGAAAGAACAAATCCACTTTCTTCCTGTAACTGGCATATTCCTCTCCCCCTGTGCAAGCTCTGTAGCCATGCACAATGCTTGCATTTCTACAGATGCTGGAAACCACAGGGTCTGTTCTGAAACTAAAAATCTCATTAAGTTTCTTTTTGATCCTATTAAAATGTGTGGTTAAGAATTTTTGCAAAGTACGTGAATACTGCAAATTTTTGGTAAACCACTGAAAATATGAAAAGAGCAAACCTGCCAAAACATAAATTTATCTTTTCCATGGTGATCTCCCTTCTACAGAGGGCTGCACCTTCGCTGTACATTTAGGACAAACCACCGAGTTTTATATCCTTACAAATAAGCACTACTTATTCACACCAAACAGTCAAGAGATTCATAAGTATTCTTGGTTCTCCCTTTGATGTACTGTATAGTTGTTTGTTTCCTCATCTGCAAAATTAAAATAATAATACAGACTTTTTGTGAAGTGCTTTGCCATGAAAAATTCAATGAATGAGATAAATATTTGGTTCAATCTTCCAGTACCTTCACTACACCCTTGTCAGCTGATATTCATATTTCCATCTGCTTCTATTTAAATCCCATGCATCTTGGGATACGTTTTTGCTCAGTGATGAAAACAAACATTTGAAGAGCTACTCTTTCTGGCTGATGCTCAGAATGCTTTTTGTTGCAGAAATGAGATTCAAAGTGCATCTTAGTCTAACCTTGAAACCTACGTAACTGAAATATTTAAATTTGATTTTATGAAATTTACAAAACAAAACATCCTTTCAACCCTGTATTTGAAGTCTGCCTAACAATAAGCATGGACTAGCATGTTAACCTGTTATAAGCAGAGACCACATCAATCATCAATCAATCATCAGCAGAGTGGTGAAATAAGTGCGTAAACCCTTCCTTTCATATTTTCCAGGGTTCTGCTGCTATTGCCAATAAACTGCCCAGTTAATTCTCTAGGAGGCACAAATCTTCTAAGCACATCAAAAGTGATGCCTGCTTGATGAATGGCATCAGGTCCACCCGAAAATTCTCTGGTATACTTTGTTTGGCTGATCTAGATGCGTCCTTGTGTCAACACGGTTCTGTCAGCCACCCAGGCCAGACACTTTGTGCTGTTCACATGGGAGCTCTTAGCTCCTATATTTTCTTAATCACTCCTTGGCCAGAACACTGTTCTGGGCAAAGCCTACCAAGAAATGAGCAAGCTCTTCCAGTCAAAATGAAGGCAGGAACTTATTTTCTCTAGAATCAACATTATAACATCTACTGATTGCAACAGGGACACACCCCTAGAGTTGATATTGCTCTTTACCCTTTTAAGAATCCTGTAGAAGAGCAAGATCCTGTCCTTTGGGTGTGCATTTATTTGCTGGTGCTCCTTCTGAAGTCCTGGAATGGAACAAGCTAAGTCCCAAATTAAATCTTGCTGACAAACTGCAAAAAAAGGGTTCTGGCATTCAAAAGCCTAAGAGGACCACCGTAGCATTTTTGAAATTTTGTAAACATCAGGTTTAGCAGAAGTCACATATCAATTCCTTTAGAAGTCTTGGTATTTGTTGCTTACGCAGTTAATGATAATAAGGAAAATGAAGCCACAGTAAATATCCTGATTTAACTTAGCCACCACAGTTTTCACTGTGGCGATTACTGAAACTGTGTGACATCATTTGAGTTCTAAAAATGCACTGCTTTAAGGTACCTCTAGTCATTACAACAATATCATTATCAACACTAAGCAGTTCTTGTACAGAGCTATCATTTCAAAGAGGTTGCAGGTATTATGAGATACGAGGGAGGGGTGTTGACATTGCATTAGCCTTGGCATGGAGAGCTTGAATTTTCTTAGTTGTTGTACATATGAGGCCAGACTGTTAAAATAGCAGGATCTATCAATCTCAGTTCAAGATCTGTTCTGTTCTTGATTCAGTTAAATCATTCTCCTAGATCTGATGCTTTTATACCAGCATTTTAAGTTTACCAATCAATAATTGAAATACATATGCATTTCCACAGCTGTTTCTTGCTCTGCAGAAAATGGCTATACTAATAGGTACATTCTTTGTGCATCTTCCAGTTGTTCAAGTAGTTTTTGACTTCATTTACTCACTTCAAGTCCGGGAGTCTCAATATACCATTCAATGATTAATGACACCTTAATGTACACACTCCACGATTTTTCTTTTTCTTATCAAACCTACAGTGTTCAAAAGGGTCATTTTCTTGTCATTTCAATTTAGCCTTCCCATCCACTGTCTTTCTTCTTGATTCCAGTCCCACTCAGTGGAATTTTAATTGATGCAGCAGCTTCCATTTTGTTCTATTTTTGTTTTGTTTTGTTTGCGTTCGTATTTTCTGTATTCTCCAGAAACAGCATAAGGCAGACTGGTTTTCAGCTTTTTTCACCTGTCTTTTATCATCTTGTGATTTGTTGGACCTCATGAAGAATGCTGAGGGTGAAATACTGCATTTGGAAATATCAGTCATTTGATTGAAGAGTTCTTTGTGCTAACAGGGCACTGGAAATCAGTCCATGTCCTCTGTGTGTGTCATAATATGGCTCTCACTGTGCAGATAAGGCAGCCAGGCTGACAACACTGACTGCCGTCTGTTCTTGTTTGATGAAAACACTGCAGATGTTCCCCATCAGTCATGAAAAGGTCAAAGAAAGCAGCTGAATGTCGCCTTAAAAGACAGAGGTGTTAGTATTTTTCACTTGAATTGTTTTGACTTTATGAAAAAGGGAACGAATGAGTTAACAGATGAGTTCAGCTCCTTTTTTTATCATTTGTAAAACTTTCAAAGCATTTCATGTGACCTAATTTATAACCTTACAAAAAGTACATGTTGGTTAAGAAATACACACCAGCAATAGCAGCCTATGATAAGATGATGGAAAAAAAATCTACCATTCTCTGCCTCCAATCTGCCTTCAGATACTTACTGGGGCAGAAAGCTGCAAATCAAGGTATATTGTCCCTGTCTCACTTTCTAAGCATTTTTACTCCCTTCACTACTGATGAAGCCAAAAATGATGGCAAATCAAATCTGTGTATTCAGTATTCTTGTTTTATTAAAACATTTTTTGAATTTAACAAAATGTTACTGTCATACTTTAAGATGATTTCTAATGAGATTTTTGGTCCATAGATGAACTTCATTTCTTTCACCAGCTTGGTGAAGTAATCCAAAGAGTATCCATCTGCTTTCAGAAGTCACCTACCATAACCAAACAGTGAGAATCACCAAAATGACATTAGGTTTCTGCAACTATGTCCATATACAGAAAGGTATTTTATAAAGACAACCCATTATCTCCACTGTGCAGAACTGGTCAAAATCTGAAGAATCACAGTCCAGTAATAACATGATTGTCCCATAGTTGTTATTTTTTCTAGCAGCAAGAAGCTTATAAGTAGGAAATGATCGAAAAGGAGAAAGGTCATAGTCTGTCACTGGATGATGATGACCCATATACATGTTTTTACTGTGGAAAAGCTAAATGCTAGGATGTGTCAAGGAAAGTATTTCCAGTAGAGGTTGTCAGCCCTTCAAAAAGTCACTGTCAGAGGCTCAACTGCAAGATGGTGAACAGCTCTGGTCATATGCCAAGAGGAAATACAGGTTCTGACTAGGACAGGTACTAGGAAGGACACACGGGTGAACAGGAGACAAGAGGAGACCTCAGAGCTTGACTCCTGTATATAAGAAAACTGGCAGTATAGGGAGACAAAAATTTTAAAAATTTATCAGTGAAAAGAGGACAAAACAAAAACATTCAGAAACATCTTAGTCTCAAAATGAGAAGGGTTTCCATACCTGGGAATGGTGAAATTCTGAGCACCAGCACTGCTAGCTGCCTTTTTCCTGGGGCTTTGACAAGTGTATATGAAGGACAGCATAACATAATCGCCTGTGATTGCAAGCAACAGGACACAGAATTCCACCCCAGTGCTATGTTGTCAAGTTTTGCAATGAGGACTTGTAGCACAGTCTGATGAAATTCCAGGAAGAGATTCTAATTTTACTAGGAATTAACAAAAAAGCATTTAATCCATTTGCCATTTATGTGCCAGTAACCAAATTCTTTGTTATAAGATGGAAACTGCTGGTACTGACAATAGCAAATGAAACACACACAAACACACCCCTACCCTTGAAAATATTCCATTTCAGAATGAAGCAGAATTTGTTTTTTATTTATTCAGGCATTTTATTTTAATAAGAAACGCCTCTTATTTCTTTCTGAATAATTCACTGGTGATTCATCACTTCAACAGTGATTGATAGATTTCTGCAGTTATGGAAGGATGGAATCTCATCATCTCTGCTCCCCACCTAAAACGTGGAAGTGGGCAAGAGAAGACTGATGGACTATCCAAATAGCTTCACAGGAAGAAACTCTGGGCAGAAAGGATACTTTGGAAAGCTTTATATGCATCTGCAAAAATAAATGTCAAGTTCAGAGAGGAAGCAAATTTTTGTACCTTTTGTCATGTCTATGTGTTGCTTTGAGAAATCTACTTATTTCCAGGATGGAAAAGCAAGAAGGTTCATAAAATTGCTTTCTGTGTGTACACTAAATGAAAACTTTGAAATAAACATCTCTGCCCTGCAGAGGATTTTGACTATAGTCAGTACTACTACAAGTGAACTAGAACTGCACAGTAAGTGAAAATAGAGGTTGATTCAAGCTTTATATGCTATTTCATGGCTATGTAAAACTCTTATTCATTCTGGTAATACCTACATGGCATATTTTGTGCTTAAGTCATGGATGACAGCAACTAACTCCAAGGACTCAGAGGGGGACTAGATATCACTGCCTTTTAAATCTTCCCATCCTAGCATGTGGGTGTAAGAGGTCATCCTTACTCTGAGGTAATAGCACTTTAAAATGAAGGGCAATATACATGTTGCTAGACAGAACAGCATTAATTCCCTTGAAAGTCATGTAGTTGATTAAGGCAAGCATGTAAATGTAATGATATACTTAATTTAACAGAACCTATGCCCATTAAAATATGTAGCCATATTAATAAAATACTACAAAATCAAAGAAAAAAAAAGAAAAGAGAAATCTGATTTACTTTAAAAATTATTTGGTAATATAGTCCTGAATTATTGTGTTCACATAATAAATCCATTTAGCACACTTTGTCAAATAATCCCACATGACAGAACTAAAACTTCTATGACAGAAACATTGAATAAATATTATTCTAATGCTTCCATTTAAATATTTACTATTTAATTTGTATTTTATATAGTAATTTACTTACTGTAATACTTAATAAGAATATAGCTATTAATTTGGATACAAAATGACCACAGTGATATGCTATGAAATAATGACCTTCAAATGCAAACAAAATCTAAAACATTCTCCTAGAACAACAGGAGAGGATACTGCATTGAATACCTGTATTTGCACATGAGGACATTTAGGTAATCTTTCTAAGCGTTGGAAGTCTGACATAGCATCCCCCCCTTGGCCTACGAAGCATGCACGCACACACAAGCACGTGCACATTGCTGTCCATGCTTTTGAAAGAGATAACAAAGCAAAACAAAACCAACCCATAAAATCCCACTTAGTTCTAACAAGTTAATTTTACCTTATTTTATTAAATATCCTTCAAAACCAGTAACGTCGAAGTATGCAAGTACATCCTTACGCTTAATCAAACACAAGGTGCTTAGATTTAAGTCAAAGTGACACTGATAATATGTACCTTAAAACAGTACCAAAAGATAGAGATACCATCATTTCTGCAATTCTCCCTTCATTAAAGAAGGCCACCACTACCCCACAGCCTAGATTTCCTATTTCAAAGCAAGCATTCAACACATGACTCTGAGTCATACCACTGGGGTCTGGCAAGCATCAAGCTGTGAAAACCAGATGATATCTTAAAACTTCAAACATAGTTCAGGTTCCTTAAGGAGTCTGGGAAGCTAAACATACCTTAAACCCATTGTACTTCGGAATTTTGCCTGGCTTAGCAGATATCTCAAACTCCTCCACAATCATTTATGCAGCCTAAGCCAAGGGTGCTCATGATTTAAGATGCAGACAGGCCAGAAAATATTCCTATCTCCCCAAAGCCCCTCATTTAGTTTCCCCTCAAACTTCTGATAAAACTTAAGTTTAAATCTTTAAGAGTGGCATCTTTGAAAGTTCAATCAGATGTAGCTTTGAGAAGAACTGCACATGTGATATCAAGCTGCAAAAAATAATATTTCTTCCTCAACTGGGCAAACATTCTTTTCTCCTGTTTCTTTCCAGTCCATTTCATCAGAGGCTGTTCTCTTAGGTTTTATTTCTCATATGAAAAAATTAAGGGTGAAGTTTTATCATAAAAAAATTTAATCAAGACTGAAATGTTCCTGTTTTTTTCCATTTCCCACTCCCGCCTGTCCAAAAGGGAGCAAAAGTTCAACCCCTGCAGCTCAGACATTAGGTGTTGCAAGGCTTCACTGTGTAGCAGTCTACCACTTTTCTTCCCATTTTTTTGGTTTGTTTTTTTTGAAGAAGAAGGTTACTTGTTAGTGAAAACCTTGTCTGACAATGGTATCTCCTCGTTTGTTCATAGCATTCCCATGGAGTTATTTCAATGGATAATTAATTTCTTTTTAATCTTTGACTGAAAATTACTTTAAGCAAGAATAGCAGCTAAGTCTCAGCTTAAAATTTACATATATAGTCTTGCAAAAAAAAAGCACAGCCAATTTCTTTCTTTTACTACTTCTGCCTTTAGATTCTTTTGCCAGTAAAAGCATTGAAATGTGATAATGTGATGTGGTGGTATGGTAGCTTAAACTTATTTTTTTTCCTAAGCCACAGACACAGATGTCAAGAAAAATGTGACCTTCACTCCAATCTTTCAAAATGAAAAAAAACCCAAACATGTACGAAAGCTATTATAGAGATGGAGAAAAAAGGTAGAATGGTTGGTAGCAGTCAATAGTCCTGTCTGTAAAGCAAGGGGAAGGAAGGAATTGAATCTCCTAGACAGAAAACATTTCCTATGAACATTTCTTTATAAAAACAATGGTTTCAAATGTCTATGATTCTTTTTCAAGGGCTGGAGAAATAGATTGTGGTTTCATATTTAATCTTTTCTACACTGGGCTTCAGGTACAACTGCGCTACCCATTGTGCAATGGCTTTCTGATCATGCTTGTTATGCTCCTTTCCTCTAGGATCTTCCAAGCAATCAGGCAAAGAGACATTCTGCAGACTTAGTTGCACATGCAGAGACCTCCTAATATCATTATACCACAGAAACCACTAGAATGTTGCATCACTAGGACAAATTGTTCTTTAGTGTAATTTCAAAAAAGGGATATAAAATGCACTAATGAAAATGGCTGCATGTCAAGATTCTGAACGTAGGAAAAAGTGAATTGAGTTAAAATACGATCATTTCCAAGCACTACCTGTCACTGCACAGACCCAGCTTACTCACACAGGAAATCATTTCCACTCCTGTGATCATAACATGAAGACAACAACATTTTCCTGCAAAGGCTATGCCTTCATGTAATCCTCAGCATGAACATCTGGAGCTAAAAACACAGGCAAAGTGAGCAGAAAGGGGAGAGATACTTTCATATTGACACCCAAAAATTATTTTTGAAAGTGCAAGAATGGCACTTCACATCTCTAGAAGAAAAAGTAAACCATCAGCAGAGCTGTTAACAGGTAGCTCTGTAGTAAACCCTACACCACATGCACTGTGGTGCCACAGAGAGCACCGGCACAAGGGGTTACACACTGCTAAACAGTCCTGTCCCTATGGGATGATACCACCTTGTTTGCCCAGCAGACCTCTGCAGCTGCAGGGAATTATTTGTTTGATAGTACTAGTATGTAATTTAAAAGCATGCAGTCAGAGGAATAAAGCACTTGAAAATTTATTTGCTCACTTCACAATTGCCGCAGAATGTTAGTTAATTATTTAGGATGACACCTCAGAATGCACTAACTGTATGCAACAGACATTGTGAAAAATAATGGCTTAGGAATCCTGGCTACAGCAATGTGCTGTTAAGTCTTTTCTTGGAATAGGAAAGACACTGCCAGTTTTTGTTTGGATTAGCAATATGTGTATTATCATGCATCTGCAGTATTGTAATTTTTAAGTCATCTTGTCAACTTTAATTCTTTTCAAACTAATCCCCTTGGCAAGCAGGTCCTAACAAACACTTACTTTAAAAAATAATAAATTAATCTTCAAAAATTAAATAGCTTACACTATTTGAGCAGCTGACTCATTCAGAATCAGTTTTCCATAATATCAAAATATTTAATTAAGAATATGGTTTAAAAAAAATAAGTCAAACCCTGATCAGCTGTATTGTTGCAGCTTATTGTCTAATATAATAGATTGTAATCTTATTAATAAAATAATATTTTATGGCAAGTGTTTCAATCCAAGGGCCAAATTCAATACTTGCATAAATCTACTACAGACAATGAATATAAATTGGAAAATCACATAAAGTGTTCTGTGTCTTATTATGGCAAAATTATTTTACCTTGAATAATCATCTGACTTAACACTTACAATGTTCTGCAGATGAAAAGTGAGTATGCACACAGTAACATTAGATAACTGAAAACCTCTCACTTGCAATTTTGAGTTGATGAATTACAAGTGACAATGTAAAGGCAAAGGAAATAAAATAAACATAATAAAATTAGATTTATTAGGACACTAAATGCAACACAAGCATAGCTTTTTTTTTTCATCGTAAGAATTCTGCTTATACTTTGGGCATACAGAAATTACTCATAAATACATATACTGTTAATTCTTTTTGGAATAAGGAAAATCTTCAGTTAAAAACATAGCCCACAAGTAAGTGAAGAACTTCTTGAGTTAAATGTGTCAGCCTGTTCTCTTCCTGGAACAGGAGTATTAATTTAAACTTCCCTGCACAGAACTAATTTGCCAGCAGCTGTGTAGCAGAAAAGGCTACGGTGCACTATTTAAGGCCTGATTTAACCATCCTTTTCAAAATTAATAAGGAATCAATAAAAATCTGTTCCTTTGGCTCTTCTTCGGCAGGCTTATGAGTCACTGAAAGTAATGTCACCCTCAGTAACCTCTCTTTCTACATCTTCCCTTACCATAGCAAAGCAGTTGTACTCCAATATACACTGAGTAAAAACTCATCAGAGACGCCACAGACTTGGGGACAGCTCTGTCAAAAGTCTTCAGGCCACTGAATACTGTTTAGGTACATGAACCATTCAGTGCAGAAGTGCCCATGCTGTGGTGCAGCAAGCCACTTTCAAGCTCAGATGTACCACATAACCACCACTGCTGTTGAGGTGCCTAGCCAAAATACATGTGTAGCTCCTTGATCCTGTGTTCACCTCACTGGTTCTCTCCTTCCTCTGCCTGTCCCTTGCCCATAACCAGAGCAATCCAGGTCTGTGAAAATGATGAAGCTAAAATTGAAACACTCCTTCCAGAAATGCGAAAGATACCCATCATGCTGGAGCCATCATGCTGCCCTAGCAGACAGAGAAGTCCCAGCAAGCCCAGAGTCACAGTGCCTCATGCTTCATCCCTGGAGGCAAATCAATGGCAGATCTTCCTCCAAAAAAGTAGAAGTGTGGCCCCAGTGGTTTGAACCTACAGCCTGACAGTTAAAGTCGTCTTCTGGGAGCCAAAAGAGACAGTGCAGACCTCCCACAGGCCAAAATAAAGTTACATCTCCAACATGCTTGCTGTGGACACTGAATTTCAAGAGTATTATAGAGCTGTTTTGGGTGGAAGTAGCCTAGGAAAGTCTCTAGTCAAACTCATGCTTGAAGCAACACTGAATTCAGACACAGGTGCTTAGCCTGTGTCTGGTTAGATCTTGAAAACCTCCAAGGTACTTAATTTTGTGAGAAGCCCAGTCCTCCTGTGCATGTGTGCGTGTGTGTGTTGGCTGACCCACAGAAGTCTTCCAAAAGAAGATTACTGAGGCACTGCTAGAGCATGGCTGAGTTTCTGCACCAGGTACAAGCTAGCTGCTCAGCTGTTGAACAGTATGAACGGAGAAGAAAGCTACATGTTTGTGCAAACTCACAGTTCAGGAACACCAATGTTAGATCCTTCCAAGATTAGCAAACATTTTCAAAATCACCAAAATTCTACACTTACAAACCTAATCCCCATTCAATGGGATGCCACCATTTCTGCCTAAGCAACTCTCCTAACAACAGACACTATAATGCAGAAATTCAGTCTTGGCTAATACCACTTAGCTAAGAATGACTGAATGATACTAAAGTTTTCAGAAAAATCAACTCATTAATATACAGGAATCATAGTGCTGTTGTTGGCTTATCTGATGGCACAGTCCTCAAATGAGATGGCAGCTACTGTAAATAAGCAATGTAATCATTATAAAATTAATTGTTTCTATTGATAAACTCACTGATTACTCAATGTCTGGTTAACTTCATTGAAGAATCACCCTCACCAATTAAGACTCCTTCCAAATATAGCCTTTAATTTGAAACAAACAAACAAACAAACAAATAGCCACTCCTTGTGGTGGCAACAATTCCATTCTGAGCTAAAACCATACATCTGCCGTTGTTCAGATACCAGGAACTGGGGCTCCAAGCTGTGTAACCAAGTTCCACTCAACAAAACAGGGTACAACACAGTTTACATAACACTGCTGCTGAACACTAAGTCTGCATAGGATGAAGAGGGGTGCCTAGAGTAGGAAAACAGTAAAATTATAGTAAATCAAGTATTTATGCTTCCTGCTGGATGGGTGCAGTGTTTCTGCAGAAAGACAGGGGCATGTCTGTTAAAACACATTGTTGCTTTCAATCACCAGGACTCACCAACCTGCTCAGAATGGAATATTCTGTGAAATGTGATTTTCTCTCCCTTCACAGTGCTGAACTGTTTTATTAACAATCAGGTACCTGATAGATATGTGGGAATGTGCTGGTTAATAAAACAATTCAGCTCTGAATTGCTAGCTGTCATGTAGATACTCAAATTAATTACTAGGGTTTCTAAGCTTTTAATATGACAAAGGAAGCATTATCCTTGGTGGCCAGCTTCCTTAAAATTAATTGCACATTATTCACCATTGTTTCATAAATTTTTGCATAGAATAAGGTGACGTAGGGTCTGAGGACTGATTAAAACATCTGGGATGGGGTTGTGTCTCCAGACTTTAAGTCACAGCGCTGTGGAAGAACTACGTACCACTCAGTAAAACTTGTGGATCAGAAAAGTACCTTTGACTCACAAATAGGTTTACGCCATTTCTTCCTTGCTCCAAAGGATATATTCAATTTGTTTGGCTTGTTCCCACAGCAGTCTGCAGACTGTTCACATGAGCTCTGTTCCCTATGGACCTTTAAAATAAAGCTGTCTTCACTATTATACTTCTCTTTATTCTATCTGTGCTATTGTACACAGGTCTTAAGAGCCTCCTGTAAGAACCTAAAAATATTAAAGTCTAGAAGGCACTATGACAGGGTCACAAATGGAAGGTTTTGCAGTATTTCTTTGAATGCCTGCTTTCTTACCACCTGTTTGAAGACCCCTCTCTGCCTGTGAGGACAGAAAGATTATCTTCCACCCAGAGCACCAGCAGCCAGCCAGATGGATTTGTAAGAACCTTCTTCCTAGGTGTTTTGAGTGCTTCCATGACAGAAGAAATAAACACATAACTCAGCAATAGTTAGGCCTTGTCCAAGAACAAATTTTCCCCTAATATTTTCAGTCAGATATTGCATAGTCTTAACTCACTATTATCAGTATCCATTGCCTTTGTCTTACAGTGAGACACAAAGACAAAATGCCAAAGCGTTCTCAGATACAGACTACTTGTTGGCAGGGTTCTATAGCAAGAAGCCTGTTTACAACAAGTTTAACTGAATGACTGTAAACTGCCCATCACGGTGAAGCAGCCTGCCTTTGGCTGTGCGGGCCCCCAGAGGAGAAGGGTTTGGTCTTCGAAACAGCAAGAATGCCTAGGTGCAGAATGTTCTTCATAGTTCATATTACAACAGCCTGTGGTAGAAGAGATAGGCTTCGGCTGCTCCTGTTGAGGAACAAGCCCGCACAGCCTTACTTGGTTCCACTGTCATTTATGCAGAGTGCCTAGTTAACTGTGATTCAGTGAGGACTCCTACACAGATAAATCTCCTTGCAAGAAAAATGCAAATATTATCACAGCTGAGCTAGTCAACCAC
This sequence comes from Merops nubicus, assembly GCF_000691845.1. Lineage (NCBI taxonomy): Eukaryota > Metazoa > Chordata > Aves > Coraciiformes > Meropidae > Merops > Merops nubicus. Next base: position 22,896 of record NW_008591440.1, on the reverse strand, counting down.
TTTAAAATTGCCCCTTGACTACTGGCTGCAAAGAACATTGCAACGCTACCGCAGCTCCTGCAGATAGCTGAAACCACCATGGTGCATTGAATGCTGGTGTGACAGCCATTAGCAAACCACAGGCACTGCCCTCTGCACCACATCCTACTGGTGAGGGAGTGTGCTGTGATTCCTATGGAAGTTTAAGCGTTGGTGTATCTTAAGAGGATTTATTATAAATACTTCTATGTTTAGCACATGGGCATAAAGCTGAGTAGAAAACCCTGAAATAAGTAATGTGGTGTGTATGTCTATTTCAGTCAAGCCCACAGCAGCCACTGCCTGTTCCTGCCTATTCCTAAGCAACTAAAAAACTGCAATTAACCCTTTTGCTTGACAGCTGCCATTGATCTTGTTTAACTTTTTGGTAAACTAATTCTATTTTTTTAAAAGATTTAGGACATTTTTCTATCATCAGTGCATTCCAGATAGAAAACAGCAAAGCTATGATGCCTGAAATTGTCTGATTTAAGGCTTCGTGGTGATGCCCTTCTAATACCTGCCACACATCAGGCAAAAAAACACGTCTTACCTACCCATCACAGTTGCAAGCTAAAGGCTCCCAGACAGAGGTCAATCCCGTATTAGTAACCTTGGTCACTCTCCTGATGATAGTTTGTGCTGTCATGTATAAAGAGTCTTATTGGAATAGTGAAAAAAGCAGACCTCAAAAAGGTGGGTTGCACCACCCAACTCCATCTCACCTCGTCTCACGCACCTGCTCAGCTATTTGTCTCTTCAAAGATCTTCATGTTTAGGGACTGTCAGACAGGGTCTAGTAATTTGAAGGAAACCAGCTGATGCTAGAACTGTTTAATTACTATTTTATTTGCCAAACCTAACAGCAACAAAAAATTGAATATAAATCCTTTCCTAGGAAATCTGCTCTGAAATTAGCGCTAAAATTGACTGAAACCTCATTCCTTACAGTTTATAAAGAATTTTTAAAAAACCAAAACACTGTTCAAGTAACTAAGATGAGGTGCCTCTATCTAAACATAGCAGTCTACCTCTAATCGAGTTCTATAGATTTGCTCTGCACATAATAAGAGAAAAAAAAATATTTCATGGGTGCAATGCAGGAATTTTTGTCTTATATAGCCACTGTAGATACATCCACTTCTTTTTGTGGCCTATGAAAAGAGTCAGATCACAACACTGGAAGAGTCTTTAAGCCAGACAAATCTCACCTTGCTTTAAGTGCAAGAAAGCAGATGTGACCTTCTATGTATTTTTATTATTTTTATGGCCCTCCAAATTGAAAATGCTACTCTAACTGTAGGAAAATATAAAGGTTGATTTATTTTTTGTTTTCATTCTAGGAGGAAAAGTATAAAAAAAAATCTGAGGCACACAGGATAAATGTGTTGAAGAAAAAAGAGTTAGTAATATAAAAGTGATAATAAAATTATTTTCATTTAATGAGAAAAAAATTAGTTGCTCAGAGACAGGCTCTGTTACTAGTAATGTTGGCAAAAAAAATGGAGAAGATAACTGAATTTTAGTGTAGTTGAGAGTTGCTTGGAAGTTCAAGTTTTCAATGAGATGTCACGCCTATGGTAAACAGATCCATTCAGTTAGTCCTAGTTAATGCTTCAGAGATGGCTCACAGAAAAGGCATTTGGCTTCCACTGGGACAATTTAGTGTTGCCAGCTCATAATGCCAATCTAAAGCAATCAAACAACGCATTTTCAATGTTCCTTATGTTATGTCTGAACAAAAGTTCAGCAGAGACTGGTATGTTTCTCTGTGTGACTTTAGAGTGGGAAAAACAATTGCTTAAAGTGATTCCTGGAACATAGTCACATCATTATGTCATCTGTTTTCTCCTATAGCTGGCCAGGTACTAAGGTATGATTCTACTAGCAAAGTACAACCTGTTTGACTTTGGTATAAATAGTTTATTATGATTAAAAGCCTTTCCTTTCCATTGGACTAATTTACTTACACACAAATCTTTAGGTGATGTGCTTTTATCTTGCTTTCACAGGAATCAAGCAATCACAAAAACAATATGCCAAAACTACATATGTCTACTGCAAAAAGCAAATTCTTGCCAGAAAACAGCTGACTATAGCTGCCTGTTTTGGCTGGTGTATCACAAAGCTCTTACCATAATGGACAATGCACCTGCCAAGTAATGGCTACCCAAATTTCTCAAAAACTTTATATTTGTGTCAACAAGCTTTAAAAACTGAGTTTTTAGAATTCTAGAAATGTTGATGTTATGGTGCCTGGTTTTAGATATAATCACACACACACAAAAAAAAAAAGTAGGTTTTGTCCCCATTAACCTTGTTTCTTCATAAAGTCAATTCATACCAGCCTCCTGCACCAACAGAAATCAGAGAGATTAAAGGATTTCTATGATGTACACCAACTCTCCAGAACTTGGCATAAGTGGTGGTCTAGGACACCTTTCTTTTTGTTTTCATGGACTGAATCTTTTCTGGCAGCTTTGCACTGCTCAAGAGTGTCTCCAGAAAGGAGTCCTGTGCTAAGACAGCCAAACTGATCTGTAGAACTGATTCATGCTATTAAGAAGTGGTATATCTCAAGTGTTTTCAACAAATGTCTTTTACTTTGCAGCCCCATAAGAAAAGTGCCCCATTCCCCATTCTTTCTCATTCTACTGGCACCCAGAAGGATAGGTTGTTCTTCTCCTTTGGCTTATATTGCACTTTTCATGGACATCAATGAATGAGTTCTTTTATCTCCTCTCTGTATGTCTGAGGTTTTTTTTGTGTGTTTTCTCTAAGGTATCATAAATAGATAGCAGGGAGTTCAGGAGACCAGTGTTAAACTCTCCATATTATTCCTTCAAACCCAGTCCTACACAGAGCAAGGTTTCCCTTTCTTAAGTTATTTGAGATTAAATACATCAAAAAGAATTTAATCTGCAAAATCTAAAACACTGATCTGGGAAAAGAGTATCTGTAACACATAATACACAGCATAAAACTACACATCGCCCATTCTTACTGCAAAGTGTCTGAAATTGGTCTCTGAGGGTGCTAACAAGAATTTTGTCTGATAGTTACCTACCTTGATGTAGGGATTGTGTATGTGACTCAGCAAAATTTAACTTCCTGCCTCCTTTTGATTTCACATATGAAACAAATGTGAGTGGTGTCTGTATAAAATTAACGGTGAACTCAGACAATCTGCAGAAAATTAACAACCAGATACTAAAATAACGACCTGAAATATTCACAGTGTTCACTCTTAGAAAAGTATCTGAATTCACGAATTTTCCCACAGGCAGGAAAAATAATTGCCTGTTTACCATTCCAGGTGTTCAGGGTAGCATGCCGCCCAGAGCGTGTCACGGGAGGAGAGGCTGAGAGAGCTGGGGCTGGTCAGTCATGAGGAGAGAAGGCTCAGGGGCACTTTACACATGTGCAAAAATACTTGACAGCGGGGTGTAAAGGGGCCAGACCCTTCTCTGTGGTGCCCAGGGAACGGACAGTAAGCAATGGTATGAACTGAAATACAAAAGATTTCTTCTTAACTTTGGAAGAAACTATTTTTTTACTGTGACAGTGGTCAAACAGTGAAACAGGTTTCTCTGTGTGTGCACACATTTGGCTGTGCCTGTTTCTCCTCTTTGGTAAGCAGGAACTCTCTGATGTCACTATATTGAGAGTAAATGCCGTAGGCATATTGTAAATTTGTACTTCTTTCAATTATACTAATAGAAAGCCAGCGTATCCAAGCTGCATCTTGGAACTAATTAAAATGTGTCCTCAGCTCTTCTTTTAATGTGAGCAGAAACATTAACCTCAAGACTCCTAACTGACATGACACAAATGGCCGGAGCAACTCTTGATATGTGTATTTTAAAATAGTAAACCACTGCTTATTTCTGTGGCTACTAATGTGGGATCCACTGATATGTGAATCATGCCTAATTTCACAGTGTGTTAGAAAAGTAATTTAGAATAGTAATTTAGACTTGCTAATGCTTTAAGGTTGTAGGGGTCTTCTGGCTTTGTTTAGATACAGTTTTGTTGAAACCTTATATGTGGCATAACAGCTTTTCCATGACTCATAAGGTAAAGAAATAGACTCAGTAAATTATGATTTTGCTTTCCACATATCCCATTATATACTTTTTTGTGAATTACATCCTATATTCCAACAAACTAATGCCTGGTGAAACAGTGAAAAAGATCACTTGTAAGTATGTGATGGAAACGACCAGCTGTTACAAGAAGTCCTGAACCACACAGTTGATTGGATCTGATTAACAAAACACAGTCACTCCTCCTATAGCTTTACTGGAATTTACATGATAGCAGCATTAGTAAGAGAAGTTGACTTCATGAAAAGTGTATCATTGGCATACACGCTGCATTAGAGATACTAGCAACCAGGGAAAAGACTAGAAAACATCAGAAACACAGCTGTTACTGCTGATAAGGAGCCTGACTTTTCAGTATTGCATCTAATCTTAACCTTCTAATCTCGATTAAACTTTTTCTCCTAAATTCCATGAGGGTTCATGCTGCCTGGACATCCAGCACTCCAAGTGGAACTAACTGAAACCAACAGAACTGCTACCACAGACCCAGAGGAGCACAGCCAGAAGTCACCCAACATAGTTCAATCACATGAAAAACATTTCTCCTGTATTTCTCTTTTAAGCTTTTGTGCATTTTTTAAGGAATAAATTCACCTAGCAGACATACAACTTTGTCTATAGCATCACCATATTTTGGAAGTACACTGAATAAGGCAGATTTTTTTTCACAGAAAAGTGTGCCCCATTTTAAACACAGATATATTCTGTGTTTGTATTATTCTGTATATATTTCTGCTCAAAGAAATGAACAGTTTTGCTCAACACTGACCTTTATATTCATCCCATGTAGCTTCATGAACTTAAGTAAACCTTTTACAGCAGAAGTGTAGCACACATCCTACAGTAATTGTTCTGTTTTTCTCAAGCCTAGCAAAACTAGATTTCCAGGAAAGTTCTCCTTGCTTGAGGTGGTTAATATTGGGCAATACAGCTCCCTTGCAATACAAAAAGTCGGCAATGTAGAGGATGTTATCTAGAGTTAGAAAATCATGCTTCACTTTTCCACAATGTTTGTGTCCAAGCAGCATCATAATAGTCATTGCTTTCTGCACAGAGTATGCTGCAGTTACATAAGGTACTTCCACCACTCTGAATCTATCCAAAACTCATTAAAACCAACAATGGTGATACCCATCTACTGCAAACAGAAAGTCAGCTCTATGTAGCTAGTCAGCTCTGTGCAATCCTCAATCCCTGGCTGATGTTTGGAGCTGAAAGAACAGATTCTTCTGTCCTTGGCATCAGGAAGCACCTCGCTATGGGGTCTTTCACAGACTGCCAGAAAAAGAGTTTCTTGCCCCATACTGTGAGAAACAGTGATGCAATGATCTCAGCCCCTGACAGCACCTAGCAAACCTGACACACCAGAACAGAAATGTCAACATATTAGAAAATCAGGAAAATTACAGCTCCCTGCTCCAAACCTGCTTTTTCTTTCTCTCTGCTGTAAGGGGCTTGGTAAACAAATTGCAATCAATGTTGGGCCGAGAAGAGGTCAAGGAGCACTGGCTGAGGCTTGGCATTGGTAGGTCCTCTGCATCCTACCCCCTACACTTAGGAAGAATGTACTCATGTCTCAGAAGGGTGCCCAGCAAAGGGAAGATAGTACATTTCAGGTTTTCCATGGTAAATGGCCAGTGGTATATACAGTGCAAGATCAGTGGTTAATATGAAATAACACATGCAAAAGAATGAGGTATGGTGTCAAATCCTTAATGCAAGAGGAGGAATTCTGCTTTTTTTAAAAATTCCTGTTTCTCATTACCAGTTTCCTATCCTTATGCTCTACTCTTTTATCCTTATACTAATGCAAGATGATGCTGTAATCGCTACTTTGACAATTCATTGCTGATGTCAGAAAAGGGTGGTGGCCAGAACACACTGCAACAGGAACAAACAGATGATGCTCTACATTTGATGAGTGAAATGCCACTGCCTTCTTGCTACATGCAGACATAGCATTGCTTAATATGGTGACATTCAAGTATCTTTTTTTTTCTTCACAAATTAATAAGGCCGCCATATGATTTTACAACTCTGAGGGGATATGAAACACATTGAAAGAAATTACTTGTTCAAACTCAACCTACAAGTCTGACTGAGCTATGACTGAAAGCTGATTTCCTTTTGTTAAGGGATTCTGTGCCCATTTGCTTCCTCATGGAAGGCCCTATTCCCTCACTATATTGTAAAATATTTGAAAACAACAATTAGCATTCCATTGTGAAGACCAAAATTCCAAACAGTGAAAAACCAATTGAGCAAGAACAACGTAATCTGAATTTTTATCATAAAACACTCATTTTTCTTTTAGAAGCTGGAATTGCAGTATCCTAACAAGAGCTTCCTACTTCTTTTAGGAGCCACATACAATTTAATTAACTCATTGTAAATGTTCAGTCATCCACACTGAAGGCTAATGAAATTTTAATTAATTAATTAAAGAATGGGTTAAACAATCCTGTAATTCTCTGAAAGTTAAAATTATACTTCATCTTATAAAAAAGATAATCAGAAAAAATCTGCTATGAATCATACGTGTTAACAAGTCTCTGGGGCTGCAATGCCAGTGACTCTTCTATAAATAACAAAAAGACTCGCTTAATGGCTTATTTGCCACATGCACCTCTTTGGAACTACATGTGATATCTACATACTGACCTGAATAACAGTGGAACAAATGAAATGTTCACAGACTTAGATCAACACCTCAATAGGTGTTTTATTTTGCTCTGTGGCAGAGAAAAACAGTAATTCTGAATCACCCCTATCCCGAAGCTGACCCTGTGCAAAATGACATAAGGCTGTCATCCTCACTACAACCAGATGCAATTTCAAGTGTTAGAAAAGGCAACACCATGCCATGTATTCAGGATATTGCAATAAAAGCACAGGAGACAGCTTTTAAGATTTTACCACCAGATTGCTCTAGGTAACAGCTCAGATTCAGGTCAGGAGAGGATTAATCCTTATAACAAAGATCCAAGTCACTCTGTAAAAATGCCCATTTATCTGTACTGATCAGAGAAGTAACCTGAGGAGACTACATTGATAGGTCAGGCAGCACAGCTAAACCAGATGAGCCTGGGTCCACGAACTGGATTCTGAAATTTTCTTAAGTCTTGAACTTCTCATTGGCAATTGACATTCACATGCAGATCAACTAAATCTGAAAATTAGTCTGGGTTGTTGTTCTGTTTTTTTTTTTTTTTTTCAATATTATTTTTTTCCATCAGAAGACCAGGGTATTTACAGGCAAGAGGTCTCTTCTACTGTATAACTCACAAAATTAGTATGCAGACAAGCACATTTAACTCATTGTAGAGCAGCAGCTCTTCCTACATTTCAGGAAGTTATTAACAGACTTTGCCCATACCCTTAGATACGGACTCCTAAAAATTATGAAGGCAGCAGTGGTTTCTAGGGATGAGGTCCAAGATAAGAGTATTATGTGCCTGCCATATAATAATTGCTTTGAGATTTATCAATAGTCCATAAACTACCCACATGACAGGGCAGATCAGGCTATGAAATGCTGATTGCCCTTTTCCAGTTGAAGTCCAAGGGCACAGAAGGCTGATAAAGCATGTTTTGCTTGCTCTGAGTCCAAAAGAAATTGCTTTGTTTGTTTGCTAGCAGTGATTTAATATGGCAGGAGAGCAGCTCAGAGGCTTGGAATTATACAATGGCACAGAAAGACCAGAGAAGAAGCAACATCATAATTCTGAACATCCTGACTTCTGGGCTTAATTTCACTTCCATCAAAATCAACAGCAAAACTTGCCATCCCCTTCAAACCTACTTTATATTCAATGGTCCTTTCCCTCACCAAAAAAAAAACCCAACCAACCAAAAAAAACCAACCAAACAAAAAAAAACAAACCAAAACCAAAAAAAAAACAAAAAAACCCAAAAAAAACAGCCTAATTCTTGGAATTATAAAAATCTACACTTAAAGGTTTGTTGAAGTCCAATTTCACTTTTTCCCCTACTATTTATCTCAGTATTTTTAACAAGGGACAATAACATTCATTACAAGCGGAGTTC
>NW_008591440.1:0-14694 GCF_000691845.1 Merops nubicus | reverse complement strand
CAGGAAATCTACTAACATTAAAAACTTTGACAAAAATGTCTGCTAACAAGATTATGCTCACCAATATGCTTCAAAAATATCATGCCACTAAATTAGAGCCTCATATAGATTATCTGCTTTGTTTGTCAGTTTCCACCAAGCCTCACCTCTGCTGTATCTACCACCCTTCTCTCAGATGCCACCCGTTCTGCCTTGCCTCAACACCATTTTGTCACCAATATGCTGACCGCTGCTTTCCTAGCACGGAATAATCCAATCAAGTAAGCAGAAATAAACCCTCCTACAGCACACCATACAATATCCTACAAGGCTTGAAAGCCACAGGTTTCTAAGAAGATTAAATGAAAGAGAGAACCACGTCTCGACCCTTAAATCCAAATCTAAAGCATGAGTTTGCAATTCAGTCCTTGCCTGTTACTGAGCCTGTTGCAGTTACTGAAAAATGAGAGTCTACATTTCTTTATGCACATCTACGTGTGGGATTATAGATCAACATTTATTTTTCATGTCCCTTAATGGGAAAGAAGAGGTTGTGTGTTTTTTGGATGCTAAATATATAAACTATATATTACATTCTAAATGCCCTTATGGAATCACTTGCAAGAAAAGAGCAGACAAAGGAAGTTATCCAAATTATTCAATTAGTGATTTTGTTACTAGTGTTTTTAGAAGATCGATTTTCAATATTGATATTTGCAAGTAATTACTAATATATTCATAAATGTATGTACTAAAATATTTGGAAATAACTATAGAATGGGTCTGGTGACTTTCCTGTTCCTTTGCTTAAGAAAGACATGCTCTCTAGGTAGATACTTTAAGTGAAGAAAGTAACACTCAAAATTAAGGGCTACAAGGATGATTAAGGGACCAGAACATCTCTCTTAGGATGAAAGCCTGACAGACCTGGGGCTGTTTAGCCTAGGAGAAGACTGAAAGGGGATCTTATCCATGTTCATAAAATATCTAAAGGGTGGATGTCAAGAGGATGGGCCCAGTCTTTTCTCAGTGGTGCCCAGGGGTAGGATGAGGGGCAACAGGCACAAACTGGAACCCAGGAAGTTCTACCTCAGCATCAGGAGAACTTTCATTACAGTGGGGGTCACATGAGCACAGGAACAGGCTGTCCCGAGAGGCTGTGAAGTCTCCTCTGGAGACTTTCAAACCCTGCATGGACACGTTCCTGTGCAACCTGCTGTAGGTGAACCTGCTTTGGCAGGGGGTTGGACTACATGATCTCAAGATGTCCCTTCCAACCCCTACCGTTCTGTGATTCTGTGAAATTCGCATCCAAACTTACTGCACAGTTTCTTGCTTATGTAACCAGTTTCAGTTACTGCAGTTCCAGCCGTTGGTCTTTCCTCTGCGTGAGAAATGGCCTTTTCTCTGCATGAAATGTCACATAGTAAAGAATAGTGCCCTGAGCCATTCCCATGACAGAATCAGGTCCTGCTTACCTCATTGTAAAGCAAGAAATCATCCCTCTCCAGGGATTCAGACCTCTTGTTTCTATCCCTGGAGAGGCACAGGATAGCATGAATTACTAATATGATACATTAAGGTATAATAAAAATATGGCAATAGCTCAGTACAACATGTCCTTGGCCTCAGGCAGGAGGGATTTGTTGCCTGGAAGAAGTTCAAATTTAAGGAGAAAACAGAAGACATATTTCTCTGAACAGCTAATCTGAAAGGAAAAAAACAAAAACAAACCAAACACAAAACAAAATGACAACAAAATAACAAACAAACAGAACCCAACCCTATAAGAAATGTGCTGCATGTGCTGCTCAGAAATTTCAAATATTTGAGTAAGTCATATGGAAATGGGCTATCAGGCAAAGGACAGGTGAAATGGTGTAAGAATCATCATTTAATGATGCAAATTCCTGTCCTATAGGTCTGTACTGTACAGGTAAATGGTTCCACAAGAGAATGAGAACAGAATGATTAAGAGTTTACAAAAATCATTAAATTATAATGTGCAGAGTGGAATTCTGAGTGGCAGCAAGTAGTGATTTTTATCTCAGAAACTGAACTCAAAATGCAATGGCAATATTCCTCAAAATTTTAGTCCACGATCATTCTCTGATGAAATTTTAGAGGAATTTTGTTGTTGGTTTTGAGTGAGAAGAGACGCGGGTATTCTATCTGATTTCTGCAGAGAAACTAGCATTGCTGTGCCTGCTTAAAAGATACATGTCAGTCAAAAACTCATTATGGATTGGATAATTTAACTGTTTTTCATCATTTTCAATACAGAGAGAAAATAATAACCACATCTTAAGCCAAACTTTGCAGAGTATTTAAAAATTATTTGCATCACTGCAGCATTTAAAAAGCCAGCCAAGATGAAGCCTTCAAACAGGATATGCCTCCACCCAGAAACACTCTAAATTAAAAGTGCAGTAAATGAGTATTGAGAATGAAGCAGAGAAATAGGAATATTTAAATAGCAATAAAATTATACAGAAACAAAAACTAGCTGCTAGACAGCATGAAGCTTTCAAATTACTACAGATTACTTTTAAAATTTAGTAATTTAAGCCACACAATTTAATTTTTAATTAACAAATGTGCAAGTAACTCAATAATATAAACTATTGCTAACTACTCCTGTACAAAACAATTTGAGTTCCAAATTTTTTTTTCCCACTCAAGCATATGATTGCCATAAATTTTAGCTAAATGGTAACTTGGTGATTCTACCCAGTAGCAATATAAGGGATTCAATTAGTAATTTGATAAAAACTTGCATCACAAATTAAACAAAACTAGCATCTGATTAATCCCAAAAGAGCTGCTCATCCTCTAGCATTAAAAACCCTGCAAACCTCAACCTTCTCCCTCAGGCAACAGCCTGCATAACTGGACAGGCCTCAGACGATGCCCTGAAGGTCACCAAACACGGGCTGTGACAGTGGACTCGCCTTTTCTTTAGGGCTCTATATCCGCTAGAGCTGTTCTACTGCAATGTGAGAGGGTGAAAAGTTTACACTAGCTGGTTATGCAATAAATGTCACTGGTATTACCCCTGACTTTAGACTAGACACCCAGCAGTAAGCGGTTAAGAGGTGATAAAGCAGGATTAAATCCCAAGGAAAATTTATGATTAATTTGTCAGTGCAGTATGCAGTACAAATTCCCTTCTATCTTTATTCTTCCTTGAAACAATAAATTATTTTCCTCCAGTCTATTCCTCCCTTAAGTGTAGCACTTTGTAACAATGTTAATGTTATTGCACAGACACCTTTAAGCCTGTTCTCACACCCTCACCTTAAAGTCATCCAAGATCACTGCTATTTATGGCTATTCATGTAAATTAATACCACTTCAATGATACGGAGGACAGTGGAATAGTAATGGAATAGCGCAAAACACAGTAACTGAGGAGTAACTATTCTTTGAACTGCCTTGGTGAAATTGTATCTGACAGGGGCAGTAAAATTCACTAAAAGTGAGCCACTGGTGACTAAAGCAGAGCAATAGTTATACCACCAGATAAAGCTGCTTTGGAGGCAACGTGAGCTCTGAACTCTCCACCTGCTGTAGAAATAAGTACATGATCAACTCTTAAGACTCTCATTGCCCTGCCAAGCCCAATTCTACTGTCAGCAAGGCAATGGCCATTTTTCCAAGACTGCAATTGTTTTTTCACTACCTCTTTTCAGACAGGAATACACATAAGCCAACAAACCACCAATAACAGCAAATAGCAACCGCATTTCCTCAAAGTTGCAGGTATTAACCTGCAAAATAATGAAATATGTAGTAATGTTCTCCTGTCAGATGTAACTGGTTTGCCAAAAGTATGCCCTAAGGCTGCTCTAATTTAGGATTTTTAGTTTGCCTGTTACACATGACCTGTGCCTAACAATACAACTGCAAGAACTTCACACACACAAATTTACAACAAAACCAGATTAAACCCAAACCATCTGATCTGCCTGTTTTCCCACAAAGCAAAAGAAAGCATCGACACCACTATTTTGACTTAGGTCCTGTTATACAAAAGATTTATCTAGTAGAATCGTACTTGCAAAGATCTATTTCTAGATCATATAGAAAAATGAATTATTTCTTTAAATAGTCTATTGCACAGAGATGGCCAGGAGGTAATCAGCAACTCATTGACAGCTCATACAATGAGGAAAAGACTGATAGTATGCTAACTATACAGAAAGGTAAGCATGTACCCATGTACATAAAATTATATACATGATGAATCACATTCTTCTTAACAGTTACTCTGAATGACATTTATCTTATTCCACCCTGAGCTGTGATTTCATACACCTAGTGTGATGGAGACTGGATTATCATCTCAGTGCTTTGGTACAAAAAAATCAGTAACAGTGTTTTAAAGCATTTGTTTCTGTGCTAAAAAAAAAAAATAGAGTCAACAGCATGCTATAAGAGAAGCCTAAATTTCCAGAATTTTGAAATGCACACCTTCGTATTACTAAGGTATGCGGCTTATACTGACAAAGAAAGATAGTGATTTTCAAGAAAAGCACTTACTCAGGAGTTTTGGATTAAAGTCACAAAACCAGTCACCTTTCTTTTTCTAAATCATCTGTTTCTCACCTTATGATGCATAGCAACAGATCTGTGCACAAGACATTCACTACAGTCATCTTTGCTTTATCTTGTCATTTTAGGTTCTAAAAAAGCTGCCAGAGCCTAGAAAATATTTGAATCTCTAGTTCGTGCCAATAGTACACTTAGTGCTGCACAGATTAATGGAACCGGACATTAAGTTGAATCGTAAAAAGTGATATTTAAATAAGAGCTGGCTGGAATACAACAGAATATAGCTAATCTAGGTTAAGGTGAAGGAAACAGCTTTCTTTATTCTACAGAACTTGTAACACCACACTAGTCATAGTTTGCAGGTTAGGCAAACATTGTAGATGACTGGGGAGACAAAATATTTTCCTTTATATTAAAGTTTATTTTATAAATAGCAAAAAAAAAGGTTGCTAAATAGATAAAAGGTGTCATCAATTGTTACAGCTGTTTACTTCTACTCATCTTTAATATATCTTCCCATCTGTTCTATATGTTCTATACCTGGTGTATAAAAAACATTTAATGCACATTCATCTCACTTAGATCTTTTAAAGTGTAAACTTCCAGATTTTTTTTGTCCCAGTATTTCTTTGATTTGCTGACTAAAATAAGGTTTTGAGTTTTGGCCAAAAGACCAAGGGAAGCTGTTTTAATTTTGAAATACTGGTACAACATTGACTGCAGTTTACCAGAAAACACTGGTATGTATGTTGAAATGTCCAACCACAAGTGACAGCCAGCTTGCTTTAGGTTTAGTCCTTTCAAAAGCTTTATTCACAGAAGTTCTCTGATTTCTATGGTTAAACATCCTGGCTTTCAACGAACACCAGATAAGAATGTGCATGTGTCTCATTTTCAAGAACTGTTGTGACCACTACACTTTTCCACTTCTGATTGCTTTTGATACACAACTCTCTTCAGTGTGAATATACTATCCATTAAGCAGTAACACATTCAAATTTGTTATAATCCTATTCTACAGTTACAAAAGCAAAAGGTCTGGATTCTTGGAAACTACTCCACAAGCAGACAGCACCCAAAAAAGGGCTGTTTACTCACCTCTACAGTTGGCAGTGGAAAACTGCTTCTAGTAAAACAAAAAAAAAATCCCAGCTCATTAACAGGGCAGAAGCACTTCATTAAACTTAATTTTTTGGCATATGGCCCTGGAGCGTCACCACTCAGAAAACCCAAGGCCACCTTCAAGTTAGCAGTGCCCAAAACATCACTGTACTGGGGCATCCTCAACACTGCAACAAGCACAGGTCTCGGGCATCTTCCGTGACCCACATCCCACATTTCAGAAGAGACAGTTACCTCCACCCACCCTTTAAAAACACGGCATTTTAAAAGAAGGCCAGAAAAAGCAAGGGAGTCAGCTGTGACTTTCCACCCAAATCTTTTATAGGATGAGCAGAGCACCACAAAGTGAGCAGTGAATGTGGGACCTCTGTATGTAATTGCATTAGTTGAGCACTCTCAACATCAAAACCTGAATAGCTTATAAAAGCCACTGGCATTTGTTAAGTATTAGTCTGAGAAGTAAATCTGGTGAACTACCATGAGGAAAAAAAAACGAAAGAAATGTGGGTTAGATGGAGAAGCAGTACCATCCTACTCCAGCTGGTTCTGGGATTTCTGAGTGAGCCTTGAAGCAAAACTGGGACATCTGAAGATCTCTGTTTAAAAGTGAAGCTCCTGCAGAGTTTAGGTACCCCCAAGCAGGCAGATATTTTGAGGTCTGGTATACTGATTTGTGGATTGAAATTTCATGTACAGTCTCCTGTAGCTCCCACATTCTGTTGAGGATCTGGACCACAGTACCCAAGACTGAGATGAGAGAAGGAAAAATTTATAAAGTCTCCAGACTTTGGGACTGCAGATTCTTCCCTTCAGACAGCTTTTAGCACAACATATGTAATCACGTCTGCAGTTCTTCTCAAATAGAGCACGGTGAGCATTTGTCAACACAGCTGGTTTTGTGCAGCCTCTATGTTTTTTATTTTTAAATATATTGATGGATATGTTGTCCCCTTGCTGTTATTTAAAGGCAGCACAGTTTTAGACTTCCTTTTCCCAGCACAATTAGCAATGAATGAATCTTAGTGGATGGCCATGATTTAAGAGCATTTAATCTACACTACATTTCCGTGCTGTCACTTTCTGCTCATTACCAGGATAAACACACGTACAAAACCAAGAGACTCTAGTGGCAAAAACCACTATAATCATTGCTTTGTAGTCAGTAAATTACTGAGAGACACTAAAATAAACTGAGAATAGTATCCATTTCACTGTACTAATGGTTGCATACATACAGTTTGAGCCTTTGGGTATGCCAGTAATAGCCCTAAATTGAATCAACAATGCTAAATACTCAAGGCAAATTAACTGACAGGTACTAGTACTAGAGTAACATTAAGTTAATACAGAAGTAATTTGCCAATTTTTGATGTAAAAAGAAGCAGATAAAATGTTACAGAAAACTAGGCTTTTTTGGAAAACAAAACATGGTACAAGGACAGCAATGGTGCTCACGTTACAAACTCATACTTAAGACAATGCAACCACCCAGACACTCCTAGCTTAGCTCTATACTCACACATATGCTTGCGCAAGTAGGCCAACTTGAATTGCCTGCAGAGTAAAACCACCATCTCCCTACGAACTACGAAACATCCTTTTAAAATATGTTTTGGTGGTGAGTGAATACAGAGTGTTCTACAGAGTTACAGTTGCTGGGTCTGTGGATTCAGCATTAACAACCCCTAAAAAAAAAAAACTGTTCAGGAGTTCAAACCAACTACAGACTGAGACCTTTTGCCCATTCATTCTGCCTGTACACATGTAGGTAATTATTTTTTTTCCTTACACACACATTAGATCATACATTATAATAAAGACTGTGCAGGTGCAGCGTTAATACAGCCATGAACTACAGAAGTACCTAAAAATATGTTAACAACCTTTCCCTCTGAATGCAAATACTGCCATTAAATACAATGTGTTAACCCTCAAGATCAATATAGACCTTAAAATACCACACACAAACTATTCGACTTCCTTAAAACAATGAAAGTGCCAATAAAATAATGTCAAACTACGTCTTGTTTGTAAAAATAGCTCATTTTCCAAACGTGGTTCTCTGTAAACGTAGAAAAATTGTAACTATATTCTATATACCATAAGGTATTTATCTAAAATGGTACTGTTAGTGGAACGGATGTCACTGCACAATATCCCTGTGCCACCCACATTCTGTTCTCCTAGTTGCCAAACAGAACTGTTTTGCATTATTTACTGAACGATCAGATTCAAGTACTTCTACAATGATCTCCATGCTACATTGAAGGACAGGAAGTACTTAAAAACTGAAATGTAATTTCACATGACGTCTCACCACATTCATCATGCCTTCACCAGTCCAGACTATGTAGAAAATACTTAGCAGAAGGTCAAAATATCTTATTTTTAAGAACTTTGTACATCAACTTTTTCCATTTTCCTTTTCCTGTCCATTTTACTCAATTTCAAGTTTTTGTTTTTAAATATATTACCTGACGAGGACATAGAATTAATATCAAAATTTGCTCTGCAGTCCTAAAAAGATTATCTGTTCTTTACAGGGCAACTACATAAAACCTAAAAATCATGCCACAGAGCAAGGTAGGCTGGAAGGGATTTCTGGAGATAATCTGGTGGTGGGATCACAGCTTGTACTAGGGGACCCATTCAGAACAGCTCACAGGGCTCAGTGTTGCTTGTCAGGGACTGCATATGCCATATGTCACCCTACATTGTAGAACTTATCCATCTGTTTTTTATTCTGTCTTTTCAGGCTGTCTTGCTTTTTCATCTTTCCTCTTTTTTTTCGATCCTTGTCACAGTGATCTCTGGAGTTCATCAGCATCAGACTGCCATCAGGTTTCCTTGAGGGTGACACAGGGAATTAGACTATCCATAGTTCCAACAAGACCTTGCCAGTGCACCCTAAATGGAAATCTATATGCAAAAAGCTTGTAGTCTGTTCTCATCAGTGTTACCAAATTTTTGCCAAAATTCAAGTTATCAGATTTATTCAACTTGTACCCTTTAAGACCCTAGACTGTATTTGTTTGAAAGCTTGTGAAGGAGAATAGTGAGCACAACAAAATTAATTTCAAATACTCTGCATTTACATTTGTACAAGTAATTGACATAATGAAGAAAATAAGATCAGAAAGAGTATTTGAGTTCAAATATATGCAGTTTTCTAGCATAAAAAAAGTGCTTTAATTCTTTAAAATGGGGTTCAGAGAGGAGTCTAAAAGACACCTAGGGATCCATATGTATTCTAGCAACCTGATGAATACATCTAGAACAAATGACAGCTAAGCAGAAAAATAACTTCATATCCAAGATCCATTTCTCATGAGAAGTGCTGTCCTTCTTCAGACTGCAAAACATTCTTCAACCTTTGAAGATGACTGATAATAAAAGTACCACAATTAACATTAAAATACATTTCAGTCTGTCAAAATGTTTTTAATCTGACCAGATTTTTACTCTTTGATACTTGTTTGCTAATAAGCCACCTAACCCTTCAACTATCCAGCTTTATGATGCCTTAATTAGACCCCTCAACTTTGTTGAGCTGCTTTCAGATTACAATGCAAAGTCTTAAAGATAAATAGAGCAGGCACTTTTTTTTTAGCAGAACACTTGCCAGTTTGGCAACAGCAGAATGAACAGCAGATAGGCAGAAGGAGCATTGGTTAGAGGAAAGAAAAGAATTCCCTATATGCTCCTGAAATACAGTGTTTTCAAGATACTCTAACCCATTGATTCCATAAAGCTGCCTAACAATTCTCTGCCCTAATGGAGGGGGGAAAAAAAGAGTGAGCAAGTTTCCATTAGAAACAACTGAGTTTGCAAGTTGCACAGCTGATACACTAATTTGCTTATGTATAATTTTATTTTCCATTGACACAGCACACTTTTTATGACTAGAAGCAATCTAGGCTAAGAGCTAACACTGTTAGAAACGAAGCATCCTTTGCCACTAAAAGCCAAGTCTATCACTTCTGCAAATACTTCTAATCGCCACTGGTCAGGAAATAAGCACCCATGTGCATTGTGCTCACTACTAGGCACCCGATCTCGGACTACAGAAACATTCTTGTCCTTTGCTTTAGGCCATAACTTTCAAGCTGAAAATCCCAGGCGTTTGTCAGCTTTGGGACATGCCATAGTTTTAGTTTTTTTCTTCTTCTAGTTTGTTAACTTAAAAAGCAACAACCGATTATCTAATAATAGTAAATAAGTGAACCTGTACCTTCAGTGAGATTTCTTCCAAAGAACATAATTTATGACATCCTTACTATCAGTAAATTAGTTTATTCATCCTGCTTAATGCTGTTCAACTGAATAGCAAAATAATTCATAATGAGTTAAAACTGAAGTGTTCACTGAATATTTAAAAATCTGTCATTATAGCATGGCTCATAGAAGAAATACATGGTCTTACATCTTCAGAAGCTATTTTTCCCAAGAAGCAGAATATACATATTAGTTAAGCCACAACAAAATTAGAGCATCTCCTACATCCCCCTCTGCCTCTCAATGACTTACAAATACTTCAAGTTAATTCAAGAAAAATATCTCAATGAAACATAGGATGCAGAGCTTGTGTTGTTTAGGAAAAGCAGCGAGTTTTCTGATTTTTTCATCCCTATCTGAATTCTGTGCACTTATATTATGAATAAACTGAGAAAAAGTAACTAATATATCAAACAATAAATGAGTGTTCCTAAAGGTATCTATTTTAAAATCAAGTCCACCTAGAGTACTTTAAAAATTTATTATGTTCAATATGGCTCACAATTGATTTATTCTTCTATACAGTTGAAAATAATTGAGCACTTACCATGGTATATAGCTACACTACCCACCCTATAGCCTGGAAAACCCAAGGCAGTTGCTTTTTGTACTGACTATTGTTTAAGGCCAGTTACAGACTCACATCTCCTTCAAATTCAGTTTATGTATAGATGAAGGTCCAATAGTACTACGTAGTCTCTTCCCACCATTACAAACATTTAGCACAAATTGGCAAATACACTGTGAAAATTTATGTTACTTCAAAACCAACCAACATAGTTAAAGAATCCCTTCATTCATTATGGAAAATACTTTGTTAGCATTGACCCTTCTTTCCATTTACTTATAAAATCCCAATTACACATTTTGAGAAAGATGAAGATAAGCATGCCGATTTTGGAAAAGGAACAGAACAAAAGGGAAAATATAAAATTACATATAAGTGCAAAGGTATGAAACTTGGTTAGAAAATTATTTTAAAAGGTAATTTTCTCATTTTATTTTTGGTGGACATTTTTGTGTCTTGTTCTAAAACTGAAAGCATCTGCCTGTGCCACTAAAAATACCAATCTCTACTCTTCAAAGTTAGGCATATAGACAGAATTATCTGTATTCCATGATTCATGGGAAGGTAAGACCCTCTCTATAGCTGTATGTGCTCTGCCTATCCTCCCATTTATGTGCCCGTACAGCTCTATTGCTGAACTGCACGTCTTCTGGACCACTCATACAGCACTATCAAATGGAAGAAACAAAACAGTGACTGGGTAAAACCTTGTCCAATGAATAACCCTATCGTCATATAAAACCAAACATTTCAACTTCAGTATTAAACATCCAATTAACATACTGCTACATATGTAGGTATTTACAGATTCAGCTTTGCTGAATCCTTTAAATATAGTCTGCTTTAAGAAGAAACATGTCTCCAAGATGGTAATTGCTAAAGACTCACTGAGCCTTCTGTACATATATTCCCTTCTCTACTTGTAACCAGATATTAGGCCGAAAATTAGTTTGCTTAGTTGCAAGTACTGTGAATGGAAACCATCCTTCTTAAACAGAAGACCTCTGCCTTTTGCCATTGTGGTCTCCGTTTTTCCGTCTGCTTTAAGAAGAAACATGTCTCCAAGATGGTAATTGCTAAAGACTCACTGAGCCTTCTGTACATATATTCCCTTCTCTACTTGTAACCAGATATTAGGCCGAAAATTAGTTTGCTTAGTTGCAAGTACTGTGAATGGAAACCATCCTTCTTAAACAGAAGCCCTCTGCCTTTTGCCATTGTGGTCTCCGTTTTTCCACAGATTTCCCCCCCCCCCCCCCCCCATGTAACTGCCACTAATTACCACTGGAAGTTAATACTGTGTATCAGTAGATTAACAATAGGTATAAAAATACCTTTGTATGATGTTTGGAGTGATTTGGGTTTTTTTAGGAAAACAATGCACTGAAAACCTTTAAAAAGCCAAATTGTCAAAAGATCTTCCCCAGATATTGTTATTGCTTAACTCAATAGCTTAGAAAAAAAAAATAGTAGCTATATCTCAGACCTCATTAATGTGCCAAAATGCTGAGTCAAGGCTTATGTCTTTTTGCTGGCATTTTTTTCTTCTTTTCTGCATGATTAGGATCATTGTGGAGTTAAAAGCTATTGATTTGCTTGAAGTCTATCTCACATTTTATATAGTCAATCTAATTGGACTGATTAAACAAAAAGGTCTTTCAGCAACTGCTGGAATTTCTTTATATTGCTTCCTGTATCAGGATCCTTAGGATATAGAAAGGCTCAGCACTTACATTATTACATATACACTGATTAAAAATTGACCAACCTTTCCATCAGCATCTGCTGTTGTTACCTTCTCAACCTTGTTCTTGTTCAAAAACATCTTCACCCATTCTTCTACTTGAACATTGAACTTCATGAAAGTCACATAGCAAAAATATGCTATCAGGAGTGTTACACTTTCCCACCACATGATCAAGTTATCCAGAAAAAAGATGATTAGCAAGATCAAGTCAATGATGTAAAAGGACACATCTCGAAAGAGTGGCCACCAAGTAAGGTTCAAGATTTCTTTAGAAAACAAAGCACACATTCCAATAACAAACAGGATATTGAACACGGCAGATCCCACTATTGTACCAATGCCAACATTGCTGTGGGATATAAACACTCCTATTAAAGAAGTGAAGAGTTCCGGAGCTGACCCACCAGCAGCCATGAAGGTTGCCCCTGCCACATCATCAGATATGGCCAGTTTTTCAGTAATGACAGTCAAGGAAGGAACAAAGAACTCATCACAGACTATGGCTAAGGCTATAAACATGTAAATCATTCCAATTACATGGAGGATCACTGCTCCCTTTCTTCTCTCCTCAAGAGAGAAAAGGTCCTCAGGGTACTCTCCCTTGGCATGATCATCTGTTGCATTGTTGGGATCAGCTTCGTATTTCATAGAAACCGGTGGGTCTGGAGTGCCGTTTTCATTCTGTTCTGTGAAGTCCAACAGAGTTCTCTGGTGTCCCCGCACCAGCTTTTGGCTATCTAGGCTGCTGGCCAACACCATGCTATGTGGCTCCATCTTGAAAAAGGCACTAATTGAAAGTGAGAAAGTACTAATGGCCACTACACTGACAAGAAGCCCTATAATTCGTATCAGTCTCAGTTTTTTCCTAACATTCTGGTGCTTTCTGCAACTAAATAGTGGTTCCTCCAAACACCAGTCCTCCAAGACATCAGCAACAGTTTTTTTCTGAAGAGCCATTCTGTATTCTGCGTGAGATACCGAAGGAGTCAGATGGAGTGTTCCTTCATACTTCTCTCCAGCTTTGAAGTGAGAAGTGCTTTAAGAGTTTTCCCAGAATCAAGTACTTTTACTCTTCGTAGGAAGTATTTTCTTCATTCGTCTTAAAAGGACAAATAGGTATTATTAGTATTAGTGAAACAGCATGTGATTAAAAGTTTCTAAAAAAACATTTTACAAACTGGGTTAAATTTAGAATTTAAAGCAGAATATTACAGCCGCTGTCATATCCCATCAGGTACAGCATTGACACAGTTGTTTTAGCAGTAACCCTGTGGATAACAGTCTATCAATACTCAGATCATTTCATGTCTCTAATATGCCTCCAAGCCACAGTTCTCCTCAGTTGCTGACAAAAAATGGTAGTGCAAGGTAAAAACTATCCCCAAACGTTGTGTGAAAAAGCAGAAGCTACTATTTTAATGATACACCAAAGATTATTACCTTTTGTAATTACTTTTCACCATGATCATGAAACATCCAAATTCCCAACGCAAGGGCAATAATGTATGAAAAAGCAATCAAAGTACTAACAAGCATCTCATCAGACCATTAGGCAGCTGAGGTGGTATTAACTGAAACATTATGCATGCATAGAGCAACAGTCATTGCTCTGTAGGTAAAACACTCTGCCATTGGAACAGGATCGAAATGAAGATCTACCGTAACCACAATTTCTTTAATTCCCCTGCGAAATCGACCCAAGTTTACACAGAGAACTCAGCTTGCTTCTGATCAGACCTAGGACACTAGCTTGGACTAGGAGAGAATTTAATTCACCTCTGGTTTATATCAAACATTCATCTATGAGTGCAAGAAGTTACTAAGAATATCTATGCGGTAAGTATCTTTTAAAAGTGCTCCTCTTATAGTCTAAATTCACAAAGGAGTTGATCTTGAAACAAATGGAACTGTGAGAAATTAAACTATGTGAGAACAACTATTCATGTACACCAGAGAGGACCATATTAGACCAGCAGCACTTTTAAAGCATGGGGGAGGAAAAAAAAAAACAAAAACAAAAACAAACAAACAAACAACCCACTAAATTTGCTTTGGTTACTGAATTTGAAGACTATAATTTCATGCTGAAATTAGTTCTGCATGCACTACGTTTACTAACTTGCATTTTATATGACACAAAATATAAGATACTTTCTAAATAGTTATTAGTCCTTAATGTTACAGTCAAAAAATACTGTTACACCACTTATTCATGTTATTTCTAGTGACAGCTGAACACTAAATTATCTATTAATCTGTAGAATATTTGGTTTGTATTCTCAAACACAGAACTACAGCTATTCCATATAGTTACTTGCATAAAAGTTATTAAGTCACATGCAGTTTCTCCTGATTTTTATGAACACCTTCCGTACTGAGAAGATGGCATAGAGACATATTCCATCTGCAAGATACAGCAGCACAGCGGAGATATTTCTTTTTCCACCTT